>NC_133328.1:82880832-82885071 GCF_042186555.1 Aquarana catesbeiana
GAGCAGCGCCTCATTTGTGAGCGCCTATTTGGGGAAACAATCCATAAGGGGCTGCAGGGCACGCTAACACAAAACACCCAACTACATGAGGCAGCCCCCCCTCCTCCTCCTCCTCCTCCTCCTCCTCCTCCTCCTGCCACAACTGAAACACCAGAGCCACAGCCTCAAAAGAAGGCTACAGGGAAGGCTGCAGGGCAGCGTGGAGGAAAGGCTGCAGGGAAGAGAAGAAAATGATGACCTGGGTTCAGTCTGGTCTGACAGAAGACGCAGGCTGTTGTAGGACCACAGTCTGGGGACATCTAGATCATCTGCTGGTGCTGTTGATCTCTGGGATTCTTGGACCAGATTGTGCTCCCTCTTATATGGACTCCGCAAGATCCCAATTTTCTGGTACACCGACTTTTTCCAGCGTTGACTTCCTCTTTATTTTATTTTGACCATGAATAAATGGATCTTTTTTGAGTTTAGCAAAAGACTTTATGTGTTTTCTTTGAAATCATTGATTTTACACACAATGTTAAATTAACAAGGGACAACAATCTCATTGAGTTTGAAAAAAAACACACCAAAAATACATTACTAATGTTAATAATGTTCAAGTGGTAAGTCTTGAAAATCAAAAAATTTACGTAACCAAAAACGGTGCTTTGGGTTAACTTTATCTAAAAACTAAAAAATAATCACTATAAAAAAAAAAAATAATAATGGGTTCTTTGTGTTAACTTTACAAACCTAAAAAAAAAAAAAAAAAAAAGGGGAAAAAGTATTATTAGTATGGAAACATTGTTTTTAAAATGCATACTATATCATTCATGAGATCAAAGAGAAAAAGAATCCAGAAATCAGTTTGGGAGAACTCTGATTATGAACAGCAAAACACCTTCGTTCTTTATAGAGCCTTCGTAAAGAAGAAATAAAATGCGCTGCATTCAACGATCACAGATTTTGCAGCGTGATGAATGTGCTACCTACAATACGAACACTAGTTTTACTAGACCGAGTGCTTCCGTTTAGTTTTTGCTTATGAGCATGCGTCGTTTTTTTGTCCGTCGGACTAGCATACAGACGAGCGGACTTCGGGGTCCGTCGTAGTTACGACGTAAAGATTTGAAGCATGCTTCAAATCTAAAGTCCGTCGGATTTGAGGCTAAAAAAGTCCGTTGAAAGTCCGGTGAAGCCCACACACGATCGGATTACCAGCCAGCTTTAGTCCGTCAGCGTCCGTTGGACTTTTGTAGACGAAAAGTCCGACCGTGTGTACGCGGCATAAGATTTGATATTGCAATCAGACAAGGAAGGCTTGGATATAAGTGGTATCCTTAATACATATGATACTGTATCCATAATACAGATGCTTAGTACATATGGGCCCAAATAAAAACCGTCCGACATTCAACCCGTGTGTATGGCAGCCAGTCCGACAGAAGCCAGACATTCAGCTGGCTTCTGTCAGATGTGCATGCTGGAAAACCAACAGCCAACCAGCTCCGGATGAGCCACTGGTCTGTTTATTCTGGTGGGGTCTGTCCCCCTGTCAGAACACAATAGCTCAGCAGGGAAGATCACTGTACTAACATCTGATTGTTAGTACAGCGGTTCTGATCTGTGCTGTCAGGTTTTTTTTCGTACAATCGCTGGGTGGTTGAACGACAAAATACTAGTAGTGTGTACTAGGCTTTACTCTCAAGAAAGTACTCTGTACCTAAGCTGCTGGGGATTCAAAAATGTTAATAGGCCCCATTCACAATCACAAATGGGGCTGTTAGTGATTAGACGGGGTAACCCAGTGGGGGTTCCCAATCATTAGCTGTGGGCAGAAGCCCAAATGAAACAATTGGAGGCTGACAGCTCCTGCAGCAAATTCTGGCCACTCAGATGCACTCGCTCATGGAGCAATTACCTGCGAATGACTGGCTGTGGATGTAGACAGTCTAAATTAGGGATGATCATTCACAGGTAATCACTACAAGGGAGATGTCAGCCTGAATTCAGTTTATATAAGCTAAATACATTCCAGGTACATCAAAACCAAGGTGAACAAAGTCTTATGGTATATTTTCATTAGAAAGCAGCTTCAGCCTGAGTAGAAAAGCTTGTTCTCAGCCAGCATACTATAGAGAAACCTTACTGTCTGGGTGGATGCAGTGATCTCATTTCACAGGTCCAACACGGGACACTACTAAGACAAAACAAGATCTTTACTAGCAGCTTGGAGCATGAACTTTGGTTTTAGAGCCATAAGGTTTTTCACCTTAATGCATTCTTAATAAAATATGGACACAAGGAGCTGTGACCTGGCTCAGGTGCCCCCATAGCAAGCTTCTTGCTGTGGGAGCACTCAACAGGGGGGAGGGGCCAGGAGAGCCAAAGAGGGACCCGAGAAGAGAAGGATCTGGGCTGCTCTGTGCAAAACCATTACACAGGCCAGGTAAGTATGACATAATTGTTATTTTTAACTTAAAAAAACTTAGACTTTACAATCGCTTTAAGGTGAAAAATCATCTGTGCTACAGCTCCCCCCCAGACCCCCCCTTTTTCTTATTTGAGGCCTAACTGATCCAGCGCTGGGCACGAGCACAGCGGTTCCAGCCGCTGTCTCTCTCCTCATTGGACAGATCGATAGCAGCTGCTGTCAATCAAATCCTGTGACACATAAGCGGGGGGTGGGGCCAAGTCCCCCTGTCTTTGTCAATCAACGCATCAGGCTCGGGAACGAGCACGCATGGGTTCCTCCATGGAAAGCAGTTTGAAGATGATCGGGGCTGCTCTGTGCAAAAGCTTTGCGCAGGGCAGGTAAGTATAACACGTTTGTTATTTTAATAATAAAAAAAAGCTTTTGAACCGCTTTAAGCACATAATGCGTTTGTAATGTATTGCGCTAATTTAAACTAAATTGTGTTTGGTTGCGCTTAAACAGCTATGGTGGTTTCTTTTCAAACTGAGTTGAAGAACAGCTTCTATAGTATGTTGAGAGGTAGCCCCTACCATGTTACTGCAAGGTAGGAACAAAAGCAGCTTCATACTTTACTTAAAAAAAAAAAAAATCTCTCTATAACAAAAAGGTGAAAAGTGCACAAAATATGTGTTGTCCTTACACTCCAAAAATGCTTTGTTGGATTTACATTTTAAAAAATAAGGCAACAAATTGCATTCAGGTTTTTAATTAAATTACAATATAAAACATACATTACCAAAACTTTAACCACTTCAGCCCCGGAAGGATTTACCCCTTTCCTGACCAGAGCATTTTTTGTGATTCGGCACTGTGTCGCTTTAGCTGACAATTGCGTGATTGTGCTATGTTGTACCCAAACAAAATTGACGTCCTTTTTTTCCCACAAATAGAGCTTTCTTTTGGTGGTATTTGATCGCCTCTGCGGTTTTTATTTTTTGGGCCATAAACAAAAAAAGACCGTCAATTTTTAAAAAAAGCTATATTTTTTACTTTTTACTATAATAAATATCCCCAAAAAATATATAAAAAAACGAATTTCTTCATCAGTTTAGGCCGATATGTATTCTTCTACATATATTTGGTAAAAAAAAAAAAAAAAAATCGCAATAAGTGTATATTGATTGGTTTGCGCAAAAGTTATAGTGTGTACAAAATAGGGGATAGATTTATGGCATTTTTATTATAATTTTTTTTTTTACTAGTAATGGCAGCGAACTGTGATTTTTATCGGGACTGGGACATTATGGCGGACACATCGGACAATTTTGACACTATTTTAGGACCATTGACATTTATACAGCGATCAGAGCTACAAATAGCCACTGATTACTGTATAAATGACACTGGCAGGGAAGGGGTTAATACTGGGGGTCAATCAAGGGGTTAAGTTTGTTCCCTCAGTGTGTTCTAACTGTAGGGGGATGTGCTCACTAGAGATTACTGCTCTAGGGGGATGTGCTGACAGAGATTACTGCTCCCGATGACAGGGAGCAGTAGCTCCCTGTCATGTCACTAGGCAGAACAGGGAAATGCCTTGTTTACATAGGCATCTCCCCGTTCTGCCTCTCTGCGCCACAATCACAGGCCGCCAGTGAAAATCGAGTTCGTGGGACCCACGGGCATGCTCCTGCGGAATGTGGCGGGCGCGCGCCCGCTAGGCGGCAAATTCAAAGGGACGTACAGGTACTCCCTTTTGCCTGCCCGTGCCATTCTGCCGACTTAAATCGGCGTGTGGCATGCGGCAAGCGGTTAAGTCAAAAATAGTACTAGTAGCGGTTAAGTAA
>NC_133328.1:83185571-83366144 GCF_042186555.1 Aquarana catesbeiana
AAGAAAAGTTTATTAAGAGGTGGGGAATACCGGCCATTGATGCGGCCATTTCCTCTGTAAATAGTAATCTGACTTGTCCTGTAGACAATGCTCAGATGCTCAAAGATCCTGTGGATAAAAAGATGGACTTCTTATTGAAAGATGTGTTCTCTTTAGCAGGATCAGTGGCCCAACCTGCAGTAGCAGCGATTGGAGTCTGTCAATACTTAAGAGACCATGTTAAACAGGTCATCAAAGTATTACCTGAACAGCAGGCCCAGGGGTTTGCTAACCTTCCTGCGGCTTTATGTTATGCTGTTGATGCCATTAGAGATTCTATCGTGCAAACCTCTCGCCTCTTGCTTGGGTTGGTGCATATACGTAGAATCTTATGGTTGAAAAACTGGTCAGCCGAAGCACCATGTAAGAAGCTACTGGCTGGGTTTCCCTTCCGTGGTGAAAGGTTGTTTGGAGAGGACTTGGATAATTATATCAAGATGATCTCCTGTGGGAAAAGCACTCTCTTACCTGATAAGAAGAAGAGTAAGCGTCCCTCTTTTAAACGGACTCTTTCCCCAGCGCCAGGGGCATCAGCCTCCAGGCAGTCACGAGGGTCTCCTCCGTATGGGGCAAGAAACAAGAGTCAACCCCAGGGACACAAGAAATCCTGGGGGAAAAGGTCTTCTAAGCAAGACACTAAGACCTCTTCATGAAGGGGCGCCCCGCTTGCTCGAGTGGGGGGAAAGACTGCTGCA
The DNA here is from genome assembly GCF_042186555.1 of Aquarana catesbeiana. Classification (NCBI taxonomy): domain Eukaryota; kingdom Metazoa; phylum Chordata; class Amphibia; order Anura; family Ranidae; genus Aquarana; species Aquarana catesbeiana. The sequence goes on from NC_133328.1 coordinate 83,186,306, forward strand.
GCTCTCAGGGCCCTGGCAGAAGGACTTCCAGGACAGATGGGTGATCTCCACGGTAACCTTAGGGTACAGACTGGAGTTCCAAGAATGTCCCTCTCCTCGTTTCCTCAGATCAGGTGTTCCCAGAAAGCCAGAAGAGAAGCAGTCGCTCCTTCTAGCGATAAAGCGACTTTTGTCGCAAGAGGTCATTGTGGGGGTTCCCACAAAGGATCAAGGATTGAGACTTTGTTCCAATCTTTCTATGGTCCGAAAACCAAATGGGGACGACAGACCCATTTTGGATTTGAGAGATCTGAAACGATTCCCAAGGATGCAGTCCTTTCGTTTGGAATCAATTCAGACAGTAATCTCCGTCCTGCAGGGAGGAGAATTTCTGATATCAATAGGCATCAGAGATGCAGGCCTATATGTGCCCAGTTTTCCTGCTTAACTGAAGTGTCTGCAGGCAAAGATCACTGCTCTAAGGGAGCTGATTCTGACAGTCAGGGCCAAGAAGGGTCTTTCTGTCCGCCTTTGTATAAGGCTGCAGGGGAAGATGGTGGCTTCATTCAAAGCAGTTCCCTATGTGCAGTTCCAAGCAGAACTGTTGTAACACAGTATTCTGTTGACCTGGAACAGGAAGGTGCAGGCATTAAACTTTCCAATGCACCTATCGCATGCGATGCGTCAGAGCCTCAGTTGATGGCTCATACCCGAAAACCTACAGAAGGGGAAATCCTTCCTACCGGTTGCCTGGGATCCTCTTGCAGGCAGGACGGATGCGTTGGTGATTCCGTGGCATCGGCTCTCACCGATTTATGCATTCCCTCCCATTCTGCTACTGCCACGGCTCCTTCGCAGACTCAGGCAAGAAGGGAAGTCGGCACTTCTGGTGGCCCCCGTTTGGTCCAGAAGAACCTGATAAGCAGAAATAGCAGGGATGATGGTGGGTTCCCGGTGGACCCTACCGATACACCCAGACCTGTTAGCTCAAGGTCCGGTGTTCCAGCCTGCCTCACAAATGCTAGATTTGACGGGTGGGCTATTGAATCCCACGTTCTGAAAAATCGTGGGCTTTCAGGTCCTGTCATATCTACCTTGATCAAGGCAAGGAAGCCAGCTTCCAGAATGATTTATCATAGTGTCTGGAAAGCTTATGTATCCTGGTGTGAATCCAGGGGTTGGCATCCCAGGAAATATGTCATAGGTAGAATTCTGGATTTTCTACAATTAGGATTAGAGATGAAGCTGGCCTTGAGTACCATCAAGGGCCAGGTGTCGGCCTTATCAGTGTTGTTTCAACGGCCGCTTGCTTCGCATTCTCTGATCCGAAACTTTATACAGGGGGTGATGCGTCTTAATCCTCCGGTTAAGGCGCCCCTAAACCCCTGGGACTTGAACTTGGTTCTATCGGTGTTACAAAAACAACCTTTTGAACCAATACGTCAGATTCCTTTGGTCTTACTGACGAGGAAACTAATTTTCCTGGTAGCTATCTCTTCTGCTAGAAGAGTATCAGAAATAGCAGCTCTTCCCTGTAAAGAGCCTTACTTGATTATACACAAGGATAGAGTGGTACTGCGCCCTCATCCTAGTTTTTTTACCGAAGGTGGTTTCAGATTTTCATCTAAACCAAGACATTGTGCTACCTTCCTTTTTTCCAGAACCTTGTTCTTCGGAAGAAAGGTCATTACATTCTTTGGATGTAGTAAGAGCAGTCAAGACCTATCTGGAGGCAACTGCTCAGATTCGCAAGACGGATGTCTTGTTCGTGCTGCCGGAGGGTCCCAATAGAGGACAGGCAGCGTCAAAAGCGACCATTTCTAAATGGATTCGACAGTTGATTATTCAAGCTTACGGTTTGAAATGGAAGGTTCCCCTGTTTCAGATCAAGGCACATTCCACAAGGGCTATTGGTGCTTCTTGGGCAGTGCATCACCGGGCCTCTATGGCTCAGATCTGCAAGGCCGCAACCTGGTCTTCAGTTCATACATTCACCAGATTCTATCAGGTGGATGTGAGAAGGCATGAGGATATCGCCTTTGGGCGTAGTGTGCTGCAGACAGCGGTACAAGGTCCTCAGGTCTGATAGCACCCTACTTGGTTGTGATTCCCCCCCCTCAGTTGGCATTGCTTTGGGACATCCCATCAGTAATTACTGTGGCTCTGTGTCCCGTGATGTCCGAGAAAAGAAAATAGGATTTTTTATTACAGCTTACCTGTAAAATCCTTTTCTTTCGACGGACATCACAGGACACAGAGGTCCCGCCCCTCTTCTAATACACCTATACTGCTTTGCTACAAAACTGAGGTATCCCTGGAAGGGGAGGGGTTATATAGGGGGTTGAACTTCCTGATTAGGGTGTGACCAGTGTCCAATACCTAGTGATACCCTATAACCCATCAGTAATTACTGTGGCTCTGTGTCCCGTGATGTCCGTCGAAAGAAAAGGATTTTACAGGTAAGCTGTAATAAAAAATCCTATTTTTTGCATTGATACATGTCCCCTGGGGTAGGACCCGGGTCCCCAAAACCTTTTTAGGACAATACCATGCAAATTAGCCTTTAAAATGAGCACTTTTGATTTCGAACGTTCGAGTCCCATAGACGTCAATGGGGTTCTAACGTTCATGCGAACTTTCGGTCCGTTCGCAGGTTCTGGTGCGAACCGAACCGGGGGGTGTTCGGCTCATCCCTAGCAGTGAACTTAGTTTATCCTGGATGGACTCACCCATTTGCGATAACAATGTTTTTTTTGGGGTTTTTTTCTTAAGTGAATGTACTCAGCAATAAGATTGTAAGGGTGAGAGGACTGAAAACATTAGAGAACCATTTGTTATTACAGGTTTCAGCTGGTTAACCTTTCTCAACAATGAACAGGATCAAATGTGACATTGCCATGGCAACAAAGTATTAGAACTTTCGGCTTTCTCTGAATTCAGGTAACACTTTCAGTTCCATATTTAGTCATTTTTCACCCATGCCACAGTGTTAATGCACATTTCAAGAAGTATTGTTTCTTTTTACAGTAGCAGGACCTCATAGGACCTATAGGATAGCTGCTAAATGCTAATTAGTGGTGTTAGTGGTGCTAGAGAAGGAAGGTCCTCATTAAAAGGTGGGGACAATTATTTTCCCTTAGCACAGGTGAGGAGGGGGTGAATTTCTTTGATACCACTACAAGGGATGAACAAATTTTGTAGAATTCTTTCTGATTTCAATTCAGTACTCTGATCAATGTTGAAGGCTAAAAAAATCCACATTTTGCCATTGTGTTACAGAAATTAACAAATGAAAAGTTTTTTTCTTGAGGTGGCAGGGGAAAATACTCTCTATTTCCACATACAGTCGTGCTCAAAAGTTTGCATACCCTGGCAGAAATTGTGACATTTTGACATTAATATTGAAAATATGACTGATCATGCCAAAAAACTGTCTTTTATTTAAGAATAGCAATCACATGAAGCCATTTATTATCACATAGTTTTTTAGATCCTTTTTAAATCATATTGATAACAGAAATCACCTAAATGGCCCTGATAAAAAATTTACATACCCTGGAATGTTTGGCCTTTGTACAGACACAGAAGGTGGCACAAACAGGTTAAAATGGCAATTAAAGGTTAATTTCCCACATTTCTGGCTTTTTAAATCACAATTAGTGTCTGTGTATAAATAGTCAATGAGTTTGGTAGCTCTTACATGGATGCACTAAGCAGGCTAGACACTGAGCCATAAGGCAGTTGAAAGGAACAGTCAAAAGACCTGTGTAACAAGGTAGTGAAACTTTACAAATGGATGGAATAGATGGAAAAGGATATAAAAAGATATCCAAAGCCTTGAATATGCCAGTCAGTACTGTTTAATCACTTATTAAGAAGTGGAAAATTAGGGGCTCTTTTGATACCAAGATCAGGTAGACCAAGAAAGATTGCAGCCACAACTGGCAGAAGAATTGCTCAGGATACAAAGAAAAACCCATAGGTAACCGCAGGAGACATATAGGCTGCTCTACAAAAAGACAGTGTGGTTGTTTTTAAGGAGCACAATTCAACGATACTTGAACAAAAAATAGCTGCATGGTTGAGCTGCCAGTGGGAGCCTTTACTGCGCCAATGCCACAAAAAAGCCAATGAGGCATGTCAAGGTGTTGTTGGGCATATTGTAACCAGGCTTTTTTGTGGAACTTGTACAGTAAAAGCTTCTTTCTGGCAACTTGACCATGCAGCTCTTTTTGTTCAAATATCATCGTATTGTGCTCCTTAAAAACAACCACACCATCTTTTTCCAGAGCAGCATGTATATCTCCTGAGGTTACCTATGGGTTTTCATTTGTATCCTGAACAGTTCCTGTGGCAGTTGTGACTGAAATCTTTCTTGATCTACCTGACCTTGGCTTGGTATCAAGAGATCCCCAAATTTTCCACTTCTTATTAAGTGATTGAACAGTACTGACTGGCATATTTTTTGGATATCTTTTTATATCCTTTTCCATCTTTGTAACGTTTCATTACCTTGTTACGCAGGTCTTTTGACTGTTCTTTTCAACCTCCTCATGGCTCAGTGTCTAGCCTGCTTAGTGAATCCATGTGAGAGCTAACAAACTCTTTGACTATTTATACACAGACACTAATTGTGATTTAAAAAGCCACAAATGTGGGAAATTAACTTTTAATTGCCATTTTAACCTGTGTGTGCCACCTTCTGTGTCTGTACCAAGGACAAACATTCCAGGGTATGTAAACTTTTTGTCAGGGCCATTTGGGTGATTTCTGTTATCATTATGATTTAAAAAGGATCCAAAAAAATATGTGAAAATAAAGGGCTTCATGTGATTTCCATTTTTAAATTAACCACTTCCCGCCCGCCCTATAGCGGATTGACGTCCGGGAAGTGGTTGTGTTATCCTGACTGGACGTCATATGACGTCCAGCAGGATAATATGCCGCAGCGCGCCCCCGGGGGCGCGCATCGCGGCGATCGGTGGAGCGGTGTGTCAATCTGACACACCGCTACACTGATATTGGTAAAAAGCCTCCGGCAGAGGCTCTTTACCACGTGATCAGCCGTGTCCAATCACGGCTGATCACGCTGTCAATAGGAAGAGCCGTTGATCGGCTCTCCCTCACTCGCGTCTGACAGACGCAAGTAGAGGAGAGCCGATCGGCGGCTCTCCTCGCAGGGGGGGTCTGCGCTGATTGTTTATCAGCGCAGCCCCCCCTCAGATCACCCCACTGGACTACCAGGGATGCCACTAGGACCACCAGGGAAGGGGCAACGTGGATGGCCAGGTATGTACCCCATGGCCATCCACATGTGCCCAATCTGTGCCAATCAGTGCCCACAAATGGGCACTGATTGGCACTATTATGTCCATGATATGCCCAGATCTGCCCAGCAATGCTCTATCAGTGCCACCTGTCATTGCCCATCTGTGCCACCTGTCATTGCCCATCTGTGCCACCTGTCATTGCCCATCAGTGCCACCTGTCAGTGCCCATCAGTGCCCATCTGTGCCCATCAGTGCCCACCTATCAGTGCCCATCAGTGCCACACATCAGTGCCACACATACGTACCCATCAGTACCACCCATATATACCAATCAATGCCACCTACGAGTGCCCATCAGTGCCGCCTATGTGTGCCCATCGGTGCCACCTATAAGTGCCCATCAGTGCCACATACCAGTGCCACCTATCAGTGCCCATCAGTGCCACCTATCAGTGCCCATCAGTGCCGCCTATCAGTGCCCATCATCAGTGCCCGTTAGTGCCACCTCATCAGTGCCACCTCATTGGTGCCACCTCATCGGTGCCCATCAGTGCCGCCGTATCAGTGCCCATCTGTGCCGCCGTAACAGTGCCCATTATTGAAGGAGAAAGCGTACTTATTTACAAAAAAATTTAACAGAAACAAAGAAAAACTTGTTTTTTTTCGAAATTTTCGGTCTTTTTTTATTTGTTGCGCAAAAAATAAAAACCGCAGAGGTGATCAAATACCACCAAAAGAAAGCTCTATTTGTGGGAACAAAATGATAAAAAATTTGTTTGGGTACAGTGTAGCATGACCGCGCAATTGTCATTCAAATTGCAACAGCGCTGAAAGGTGAAAATTGGGCTGGGCGGGAAGGTGTCTAAGTGCCTGGTATTGAAGTGGTTAAAGACTTTTTTTGTCATGATCAATCATATTTTCAATATTAATGCCGACATTTCACAATTTCTGCCAGGGTATGCAAACTTTTGAGCACAACTGTCATCCCTTTGTCATCCCTTTGTGATCCCTTTGTGAGACCATAAAGTATAAATAAAGGCAAAAAGGTTTTTTTTTTTTTACTTTTACATAGAGTAGATAGAATTTTGGAACAACCTAACAGCAGACATAACCTTCCCTTACTCTATTCAAAATTTAAAAAAAAAGTTTTGCCTTCAGTTCTACTTTAACATATACCAGCAAAGGTGTATTATAAAGGCAAGGATGTGTTCTCCCAAAAGAGCATCACTACATTAAAATTTTTAGTGTCATATTTAAATATACTGCCTATACTTCTGTGTTGTACAGGGGGTCCCCTACTTACAAACATCCGACTTACAAACGACTCCTACTTACAAACGGAGGGAGACAACAGGAAGTGGAAGGAAATCTACCCCTAGGAAGGGAAATTCTCTCCTGTAAGAGTTAATATGGGAAAAAGGTGTCTCCACTGATGCTTTATCACCTATCCTTATTTCCCTAATAACCCCAAATTTTTAAAATCCAATTGTCATTGGGACAGAAAGTGAGGTGAAATCTTCTGAACAGGGGCACAGACAGCAAAACAAATGTTACAGGGGTGATAACCCTTCCCTATGCTATCTACAAAATTTAAAAATAGATTTTTTGGCTGGAGCTACACTTAAAAAATGTACCTGTTCCGACTTACAAACAGATTCAACTTAAGAACAAACCTAACGTCCCTATCTTGTTTGTAACCCGGGGACCCCCTGTACAGGATAGATTGGAACTTCACAGAGCTAATTTGATAATAGTAGATTACATGTTTTTTAGACACTTGTATATGTACTGTATATATACTTAGGTAAATATAGTAGAAGTCAACAGAAGGCTAGCATGGTGTCAGAGAGTTCTAAACAATCGCTGTTGGTTGTGGTTACCTTGGTACCATAGGTGTGCACAGCCTATTGCATTAGGGTGTGCACCCCAAATCTCAAACACATTTGCGTGTGTGTGCATGTGTATATATATTGACAGTGTCAGTAGAGCAATGAATGGTGTCAGTAGTTTTTATTTTTATTATTTTTACAATTTTCTTTTTTTTATTCCAATTTGTTTAGGAGCCCCTGTTGATTAGGGGTCTAAGCAGGGGGAATCTGCACCACACGGGGTGATTAGGGTGTGCCCAGGCAGTTACAGCTTACAGTGACATCATCACGTACGAATCCATAGGACTTTGGTGCGATCGTGTGTAGGCAAGTCCGTTCATTTCGAAAGCCCGTTGGAAGTCCGTCAAAAGTCTGTTGAAAGTCCGTCAGAAAGACTGTCGGACCTTTGTTGCCGAAAAGTCCACCCGTGTGTACAGGGCATAAGGTGAAGGGTGAGTCCTTGATGTCCTGATTTCACAGGAAGTGAGTAGGACTTTGCTGGGCATCAGCCAACCTAGAAGAGGAACAACTGTGGATCAGTAAGTGGGTGACAGTGTTAACAACCTCCCGAAGAGAAGTTTACCAACAGTACACAAAAAATTTACTGACAAAACCAATTTTTTACTAACAAAACTCATGAAATTTACTGACAGAGACAAATTGTTTTGCTGACACTTCAAAAAAGTACACAAAATGACTGTTTTTAGTGCAAAACAGTAGACATGTGCACAGCCAAAAAAATTCGTTCATTTTCGTTTTCGTTTCATTCGTTTATTATTTTTTTTGTTTTTCGGGTCATTCGTTATGATTGCGATTCGTAAATTCGTTCATTCGTAAATTCGTAAATGCGTTCATTCGTACATTCGTACATTCGTAATTCGAACATTCGTAATTGGAACATTCGTAATTCGAATATTCGTAATTGGAACATTCGTAATTGGAACATTCGTAATTCGAACATTCGTTCATTCTTACATTCGTACATTTTTACATTTGTACATTTGTACATTCGTAAATTCGTACATTCGTAAAATCGTACATTTGTAAATTAGAAAATTCGGAAATTTGTAAATTCGAAGTTTGAAAAACCAAAAACCCTGAAAATTCAAAAATCTGAAATAGTAACTAACTATTAAATTATAGGTATTGTAATTTCCTTTCAAACTTGACTGTCAGTGAACGTAACAAATACAAATTTATCCGAAGTTACGAATTATCCAAAATTAAGGCTGCATTTAAACAAATGGAACGGAACAAATTAATAATAATAATAAAACATTGTTATTATTATTATTGTTATTTATTATTATTAATTCATTACGTTCCATTCCGTTTTTTCGGATCATTCATAACTTCGGATAAATTTGTATGTGTTACGTTCACTAACAGCCAAATTTAAAAGGAAATTACAATACCTATAAATTCAAAGTTACTAGTAATTACTAATAGTTAAGTTATTATTAGTTAACTATTATTTCAGATTTCCGAATTTTCGAATTTACAAATTTACGAATTCACTAATTTACTAATGTACGAATGCATAAATGTACGAATGTACGAATGTAAATTGCGAATGTACGAATGTTCGAATGTACAAATGTACGAATGTAAATTGCGAATGTACGAATGTTCGAATGCCTGAATTTACGAATGTCCAATTTTATCGAATTTACGAATATTCGGAAAAAATTCGTTAAACGGGTTTTCGTTAATTCGGATATTCCCGAATTAACGAATTTGTCGAAATTCGTTAAAAAACGAATTCGTAACGAAACGAATTGCACATGCCTACAAAACAGTGTAAATATCAATATTGAAGATACAAACATGTAGCTAGTGCTATTAGCAAGGGTATAACAAAAAGCAAAAAAGCCTTCCAATGTGAGCAAGTGGCGCTTTTTGTATCACTAGCTAGTGCTATTAGCAAGGCTATAACAAAAGGCAAAAAACATATTTCTCCATTTACATGAAGGTCATTTTAATATAACCCAGCACAAACTTCCCCCTAAAATAAGAGTCTGCAGTGTTCCCCTTTAAAGAGCAAGGTAGAACTCTGGGGACCCTGATGTAAAAGGGAACTATACAGACCCTGAAGTAAAGGAAAACTTTGAGGACTCTGATGTAAAGGGGAATGGACAAGGGTTTTAATAAACAGATTAATGATTTAACAAAGCATCCATAGCACAAAACCCCCCAAAAATTCACACACACATTTACAGTATATGTGCAAGACAAACAGCAGTAAATGTTATTGGATCTACAAGGAATACTTTTCCTCTGTTGTCTGATGACCTTCAAAAAGTACACAATGAAATAATCTGTGAACCCCGACATATATAATCCTGCATGCTGTTTTTGTATAGAAAATCAGGCAAACTGTGAATGGAGCAAATCTGAAAAGGTCTGCTTATGTCTACTGAATAACAAGCATTTATTGTTCTGTCTCTGAACACAGACAGCAGATGGGCAGAAGGTGAGAATTCCCTGAGAGATGAATAGGTTTACTCACACTTTGTTATTTTTAGGTCACATTCTATCATTAAAACACATGGCTCTGGTAAGCAGGTTACAACTTCCACATAGTTTGTGAATTACAGAATTGCAACTCATTCTGATAAAATGCAGCCATACACAAAACACCCACATCTTTACTGGGAGCTGACTTCCATCAAATTGGTTAGTAATAATATATACACGGTCTGGACTCCAGATTCATGGCTACACAGTGTCTCAGACTAATCTGATGTGATTATTTTTTAATCACACAAAAATAATTAAATATCAATTTGCTTATTTTGAATGAATAATAGATGTTTCTTCTTTTGTGTCTAAAACTTAGGTAGGCAAAACGCAGATGTAAACTTTTTTGACTTAAGTTCTGCTCTCAAATGGTTTTCACTATTATTATTATTATACAGGATTTATATAGCGCCAATAGTTTGCGCAGCACTTTACAAGATGAGGGCAGACAGTACAGTTACAATACAATTCAATTCAATACAGGAGGAACCAGGGGGCCCTGCTCGTTAGAGCTTACAATCTAGGACACTATAATGCTCCATTGCTGTGGTACTCAACCATTTTGAGACAAGGACCTAACAATTCTTCCAAAACCTTCCATGCCCTAACAGTAAAAAATAAGTTTATACACACACAATTAAGTATGGGAATGCAAACCATGTAATGACTAGGGATGCGCTTCGAGTTTCGAGTCGAATCCATGTTCGACTCGAACATCGTGTGTTCGACCGTTCGCCGAATTGCGAACATTATGGGCCGCTTGCGCCAAATTTGAGCGGCGCGTCACGGCCCATAATTCACTGCGGCATCACAGTGCATTGCTGGCTGATGACTGGCAAGCATGCACCAATTGGCCAATCACAGCGCCGTCTGCACAGAGAGCCGTAATTGGCCAAAGCCAGGGTGGCTTTGGCAAATTATGGCTCAGGGTTTTTTTTTTTTTTTTTATGGCTCAGGGGGTTTAGTACACGCCCCACACTATATAAGGCTGCCCGCGTGGCGGCCTTGTGTTGTGTGTTGCGGTGGCGGAGAGAATTAGACAGAAAGAGAAACAGTGTCATTTGATTTAAGTTAGATAGAGTAGGCAGGCAAGTCAGTTAGCTGCACTTACAGTGTATTGTGTATATATATGCATCCCAGGTGTTGTGTGTGTGTGTGTATATATATATATATATATATATATATATATATATATATATATATATATATACACACTGTATTCTGTTTAGCTAGATCAGTTCCTGTTATTCTCTTTCTAATATACTGACAGGCAAGCAGGTGTTTTTACAGTATTTACAATTAGTGTACTGTGTACCCTGCACAGTTGCACCTATAGCTACCTGAAGACAAGTGCTGTTGTTCTTCTTCTGATCCTATTAATACCATAGGCAGGCAGGTTGAAGTATTTACAGTTAGTGTACTGTGTACCCTGCACAGTTGCACCTAGAGCTTACCTGAAGACAAGTGCTGTTGTTCTTCTTCTGATCCTATTAATACCACAGGCAGGCAGCTTGAAGTATTTACAGTTAGTGTACTGTGTACCCTGCACAGTTGCACCTATGGCTACCTGAAGACAAGTGCTGTTGTGCTTCTTCTGATCCTATTAATACCACAGGCAGGCAGCTTGAAGTATTTACAGTTAGTGTACTGTGTACCCTGTACAGTTGCACCTATAGCTACCTGAAGACAAGTGCTGGGGTGCTTCTTCTGATCCTATTAATACCACAGGCAGGGATTCTGCTAGCTGCAGTATAATCAGTATATATATACATCCCAGTTTTGTGCAGCTACATCTCACTGCAGGCCATTAGTATGTTTGGAAGGCCAACAAGGAGAGGCAGACAGTCACAAGCCAATAAAAGAGGGCAAGCAGGCTCTGTGTCTGAGGCAACAGTGCTGGTCGTGGACACGGTGCATCCCCATCAGCACGTGGCCGTGGGACACGCTTGTCCTTTTTTTCGGCAGCTGGCCGTGTTGAGCCACAACATGTGGAAGACTTGATAGAGTGGATGATCAAGCCGTCCTCATCCTCCTCATCCACTCTCACCCAGGCTCAGGGTACTTTGTCTGCCTCTTCCCTCGGCTCAATGGCATCAGTCACTCCTTCCCTAGCCCCACCATGTCCTCCTGAGGAGTCCCCCGAACTGTTTGACCACAGTGTTGGGTACATGCTCCAGGAGGATGCCCAGTGTTTTGAAGGCTCCGATGATGGTACTCAGCTAGAGGAAGGCAGTAACATGAGCCCAGACAGAGGGGGTGCCCAAGAAGGACAGCAATCTGGCAGTCATGTTCCCCCAGCTGCAGCATACTGCCAGGTTTGCTCCAGAGATGAGGAGGGAGGGGATGATGAGGTCACTGACTCCACGTGGGTGCCTGATAGGAGAGAGGAGGAGGAGGAGGCACATCACCAATGAGGCAGGATGCCCTTCAGGGGCCAGCTTAAGGGCAGCACCAAAAGTTCTTTGGTGTGGGCCTTTTTTGAGATGAGTGCATCAGATCCCACCGCTGCTATTTGCAACATATGTCTCAAGCGTATCTCGCGTTGCCAAAACATCACCCGCTTGGGCATCACATGCTTGACCAGACATAAGTTGAACTGCCATGCAGTTCGTTGGCAAGCGTACCTAAAAGACCCACACCAAAGAACAAAGAGGACCTCTCCTTGCTCCTCATCAGCTGGGATCTCCAACCCCACTATACCTTCAGTCCTCTCTGAGACCTGCACTGAGACCTGCACTGAGAGGAATGAAGGTGTAGAATTAGGTGTCATAGCCAAGTACTTGCGGACAATCTGCTATCGGTACACCAACGTCAGATTGTACCAGACAAATTTCCCTGCCCCAGCTGCTGCACCACCGAAAGAAGTTTGCTCCCAGCCATCCACATGCCCAGCGGTTGAATGCTAGCTTGGCTAAATTGCTAGCACTTCAACTGCTGCCTTTTCAGTTGGTCGACTCTGCCCCCTTCCGTGAGTTTGTAGAATGTGCGGTTCCTCAGTGGCAGGTTCCCAAACGCCACTTTTTCTCATGGAAGGCGATTCTGGCTCTCTACCGACATGTGGAAGGCAATGTCTTGGCCTCGCTGGACAGGGTGGTCAGCGGTAAGGTGCATATTACCGCTGATTCATGGTCCAGGCATGGACAGGGACATTACCTATCTTTCACGGCGCATTGGGTGACTCTGCTGGCAGCTGGGAAGGATGCAGGACGAGGTGCAGTGTTGGAGGTTGTTCCGCCACCACGCCTCCAAAATGCCTCTACTGGTGATTCTGACACACCTCTCTCCTCCACTCCCTCCTCTTCTTCTTTCTCCATGGCCTCTTCCTGTGCTTTGTCCTCGGAACCAGCGGTGCTCCGTAGGCGTTCAAGGGGCTACGCAAGTACACAGGCCAAAAGATGGCATGCGGTGCTTGAGCTGGTGTGCTTGGGGGACAGGAGCCCCACTGGGGCAGAGATTATGTCAGCTCTGCAGGGGAAGGCTCAGAGGTGGTTGACACCACGCCAGCTTAAGGCAGGAATGGTGGTTTACGACAATGGCACCAACCTCCTCTCCGCCCTCCGACAGGGACAACTGACTCATGTGCCCTGTTTGGCTCACGTCCTTAACTTGGTGGTGCAGCGGTTCTTAGGCAGGTACCCAGGCTTACAGGATGTCCTGAGGCAGGCCAGGAAAGTCTGTGTGCATTTCCGCCGGTCATATAATGCCAGTGCTCGGCTGGCTGACCTCCAAAAGGAATTTAACCTGTTCAAGAACTGCCTAATCTGTGACATGCCCACCAGGTGAAACTCAACGTTGGCCATGCTGCAGTGGCTTCACACGCAGCAGAGGGCCATCAATGAGTACCTGTGCGACTATGGCACCAGGACAGGGTTAGGGGAGCTTGTTTTTTTTCCCCACGCCAGTGGGCCATGATCAGGGATGCATGCACTCTCCTGTCACCATTTGCGGAGGCCTCAAGGATGGTGAGCAGTGACAGTGCATGCATCAGTGACATTGTCCCCCTTGTCCACCTGTTGGAGCACACACTGCATGGAATAATGGACAGGGCACTTGAGGCAGAACAGAGGCAGGAAGAGGAGGACTTCCTTAGCTCTCAAGGCCCCCTTTATCCAGACAGTGTTCCTGCGTGCCCACTGATCACACAGGAAGAGGACGAGGAGGAGAAGGATTGTGTCAGCATGGAGGTGGAGCCTGGCACTCAGCATCAGCAGCAGTCTTTAAGGGATCATTTACAGTCCCAAGAAACACATGGACTTGTACGTGGCTGGGATTACAATTACAATTACATTACAATTACAATTCTTGATCTAATATTTCACAGCAGGGCCCGTTTCTGCGCCCACCAAGAGTAACTGTGAGGACTTACAGTGTTGTGGCACCAGCACCACCACCAAAGGCCCAATTTTTCTGCCCCTGTTCAACAGGTGCATGTAATTACAATTCTTGATCTAATATTTCACAGCAGGGCCCGTTTCTGCGCCTACCAAGAGTAACTGTGAGGACTTACAGTGTTGTGGCACCAGCACCACCACCACCAAAGCAGGGGCGGATCCAGGGGGGGGAAACGGGGCAATTACCACCCCCGAGAAATTTGTTGCGGGCCGGGTGGGTGAGAGAGTGGCAGATGAGGGATCGGGCGGCTCCCCAAGTGGATGAGGGAGCGGGCGGCTCCCTGAGCGGATGCGGGAGCGGGCGGCTCTGTGGGAGGACCGGGTGGCTTGGTTTGTGGGCGGGTGAGAGCAGGCTAGATGTGAGTGGGGGCGGCTGGCCAATCAGCAAGCCGACGTGCAGGCAAGCAGAGAGATGACATCATCTCTCACTGCCCCGCATCCCTGCAGTAACTTCTGCCCTCACTGTTCAGGCAGTGTGGGCAGCAGAGAGATTACATTATCTCTCTGCTGCCTGATCTGGGACAAAGAAGAAAGAGGCAAGCAAAACACCACCTTAGCAGCTATGTGACAATCCGCAAGGTGTGTCAGGTGACGTGGCAAGTGACAATCTTCAATGTGTGGCAAGTGACAATCCACATCTGGTGGCAGGTGATGTGACAATCTGCAATGTGTGGCAGGTGACGTGGCAAGTGACAATGTGCAAGGTGTGGCAGGTGACTTGGCAAGTGACAATCCACATCTGGTGGCAGGTGACGTGGCAAGTGACAATCCGCAACATGTGGCAGGTGACAATCTGCATCTGGTGGCAGGCAAGTGACAATCCGCAATGTGTGGCAGGTGACGTGGCAAGTGACAATCCGCATCTGGTGGCAGGTGACGTGGCAAGTGACAATCCGCAATGTGTGGCCGGTGACGTGGCAAGTGACAATCTACATCTGGTGGCAGGTGACGTGGCAAGTGACAATCCGCAATGTGTGGCCAGTAACGTGGCAAGTGACAATCTGCAACATGTGGCAGGTGATGTGGCAAGTGACAATCTGCAACGTGTGGCAGGTGACGTGGCAAGTGACAATCCGCAACATGTGGCAGGTGACAATCCGCATCTGGTGGCAGGCAACTGACAATCTGCAACATGTGGCAGGTGAGGTGGCAAGTGATAATCCGCAATGTGTGCCAGGCGACGGTGGCAAGTGACACGCTCAGGGCTCCCACTGATTCTGCATTATGGTGAGTTGAACCATTAAATTTTATATTACAATATATTAATAGAAATAACAACCATGGTGCTGGGATAATTGAAGCGCCAACACCAGCCATTTCCTCGATAAATTGCCCACAAAAAAACTTATTTTCTGGCAATGCCCCTCCCGAGACTAGACTCTGGATCCGCCCCTGCACCAAAGGCCCAGTTTTTCTGACCCTGTTCAACAGGGGCATGTAATTACAATTCTTGATCTAATATTTCACAGCAGGGCCCGTTCCTGAGCCCACCAGGAGTAATGCCCTGTACACACGATCGGATTTTCCGATGGAAAATGTCCGATCGGAGCGTGTTGTCAGAAATTCCGACCGTGTGTGGGCTCCATCGGACATTTTCCATCGGATTTTCCGACACACAAAGTTTGAGAGCAGGAGATAAAATTTTCCGACAACAAAATCCGATCGCGTCAATTCCGACTGTGTGTGGCCTGTTCCGACGCACAAAGTGCCACGCATGCTCAGAAGAAATTTCGACACGGAACAGCTTGGTCTGGTAAAATTACGTTCGCAATGGATACAGCACTTTCGTCACGCTGCAATGTTAAAAATGGTTTAATACAGCGCACTCTCTTCTTCTTTATAATGTGACAAGAATTAAGTAGTTTTGCTGCTCATATTCACACACACTTCTCACAAACTTATTTTTTTGTTTTTTTCTTGGGATTCCCTTAATATATTGTTATTTGTCACATCTGACAGAATGTTTTTTTTTTGTTTTTTGTTTTTTTGGATTTAAAGCCATTTTTGGTTTAGATTTCATGTTTGTATTTTTTCCAAGGCTGATCTTTGTTTAATGTTTTTTTTGGTTTTACTCCAGACTATTTTTGTGTGTGTTTTGTGTGTCAAGTTACCACAACACCATTGATATCTTTTATTATTTAACCTCAAGGAGTTTGTTTGTTGTTGGTGTCCCTTGTTAATTTCACATTGTATTTTTGATATGTACCTGAATCCTCACAAACAAACTGTCCTTTTTCAAGTAAAACACACATAGGCAAGTATAATTCAAAACAAAAATCCTTTATTAAGGGCTCAGAACCAAACAAAGAGGGAGGCAACACTGGATCAACAGGAGAAATTAGCGAAGCCTGGGACCCCCAGGGCAGACAACAATTCTTGAACATCAAAATTGGTGGCCTGAGGAGTCCATATGTAAGGGAGGGCAGTCTGGTCCAGAAGTCGCAGAGATCCAGAAAGCAGCAGATGACATCTGTGCCCCCAGGCTGTGGTCCCACAAGAGGCTGCATCTTTTGGCCAACCAGACTGGATCCAGGGACCTCACTTTCTGGTCTTCCTTCCACGCTTCCTTCCGGGCTGTGGCTGTGCTGTTGGAGATGTGGCAGGAGGAGGAGTAGGACCTGGAGGAGGAGGAGGACTGGGAGGACTTGGAGGAGAAGGAGGAGGAGGACCTGCAGGAGGAGGAGGAGGACCATCTGTGAGTTCGCAAAGGTGTGTCTGAGATGTAATTTGGCCCCTCATACCTTTATTAAGAGCCTCCAAGATGAGCGACTCACACATGAGTTGTTGTCCCTCCTCCATCCTCTGCATTTTTGAGGCAATGATGGCAGCAATGTCCTCCTCCACGGTGTGTGGTGCTCCCAGGGCATCTGTAGCCCTCCAAAAGAGGCCTATGGCAGCCTCCTCTAGGGCACTCCTCCTCCTCCTGCCACTTTCTCTTTCCAGGTGTTGGGGAGGGACCGGCATATCAGGCAGCCGGCTCGGCCCAGCCACCTCCTGGCTGAGACTTCCCTGTGTATGAAAAAGGGACATGGTTTTAGTTTTTGCATCATCAATCACAATCCTAAATTAGTACTCCAAACTCACATCTAGTTAACATCATTGATTGGACAACCTGAACTATTTAGAGGAATGCTATACCTGGCTCAAGCTGGGCTCCTCCACATGTTGTTGCCTGGAAGGCCCAGGTTGAGCGTCAGAAGCCTCAGCCGAGGGGTAAGGAAGCGTGGAAGGAAGACTGGAGAGGGATGGCCTGGGTTCAGTCTGGCCTGCCAGAAAATGCAGCCTGTCATAGTACCACATCCTGGGGAGATAGATGTCATCTGCTGCTCCAGATCTCTGCGAATCCTGGACTTTCTGGCGCTCCCTTACATAAGTGCTCCTCAGGCCACCAATTAAGATCTTCAAAAATGTGATGTCTGCCGTGGGGATCACCTGCTTCACAATTTCCAACAATTTATCCAGTGCTGCCTTCCTCTTTGTTTGGTTCTTGTAATGTGGGTTGTTGATCTCCCACAGACATGGCAGCTCCCTTAACATATCAATGAATAGTGACATGAAGTCATTATCTTTTAATAAGATATCCATGTTCACTGCAAGACACAACACAAGACAAAGCCTAATGTCAGACAAAACTCTCCTAATCTTGTTACAATATAGGCCTCAATCTCGAAGCAGTATAGGCACAAGTTTGGCTCTTACCTTCGTTCTTACGATCGGCGCGTCCAATGCTCCTTCCTCCGCTCACAGATCGTACGTAATACGCACATGTGTTACGCTTTATATACACTGCGCATGCGTGTAACTCCGCCCGCCCCTGACGTTTTTTCTAGTCTATTTCCCGCCCCTTTTCGTTCGGCGCAGTGGGTGAAGAGCACATGGCGGAGTCACAGCAGGTGCGTGCTAATTATAGCAACGAGGAGGAGGCGGAGGAAAGCCCGGAGACAGAAACGCCCCGATCCAGAAGGAGAAGATTTAAGGCCACAAATATCTCCTTTGGGGAGATGTTGGAGATGGTGGACATCCTGAAGAAGGCCGACTATGACGAAAAGTATGGACCTTACCCAACCCCAATATCAGAAAGGCCAAGATCATGGTGAAAGTGGTCAAAAGTCTGCACAGGAATTTCGGGGTACGACGATCGAAAGATCAGCTCAGGAAGCGATGGTCGGACCTCAAAATTAAGATAGCCCGAGCAGTACCGAAAGATCCGGAGAGTGCTGCAAAAAAGTAAGTAGTTGTGCTGTGTTCATATTCTTTTTGTCTTTCTTACGTTCGTGCTGCTCCATATGCTTTTCTTAATTGTACAGTTTAAAATGTCAATTTTAATGTTCATGGGCCCATTATTCGTTCATATCAAACATTTTTTTTTCGCCCTCTAAAACACCATTGTTTAGGCCATATGCATTTTCCTACATTTTTAGGGCCTACTTGGATGCAAAATATTTGGTTGTGTAGATGGGTTTGTTACTAGAATGAAATGCAAACTAGATTCTGTGTAAGGAGAGGACACTCAGCAGCTGTTTTCACATCTGGACACTGGAGCACTAGTGTGGGACACAAGAACACCATTTTTATTAGGGGGGGCAGACAGGTGCTCCAGTGTATACTATAGGGGGGGTCTCCATCTGTGAAGCTTGTACTAAACAGGTAAAGTATTGAAGCTTGACAAAGGCCAATAAAAAAGCGACATCTTGGAACTCTGCTAAAATTGACAATTGTACCCCACTTCCAAGCAATGTTTCCTATTTATAGTTCTGCCATCAAATATCTGTGTGCTAATTATACTATTTTTGTTTTACATAGGGGAGAAAAGACTTGGAGGACACCCCTCATCTGAGGAGACCAGAGACCCCCCCCACATCTGGAAGAAGGTGAAATACCCCCAACACAAGCGGAGCAGGAGGAGGAAGAAGATGTGGTGGAAATTGTCACCACAACAGGTGAGTGTCTGCGACCACAGGCTCAGGTAAGAGATGGATGCTGGCTGATTTTTGATACCTGTTTTTGTTTGGTTTCTCTCTTTTTAGGTGATCGTGATGTTAGGGATCGAGATCCTTTCACATCAGAAAGTGCCCAGATCCTGATCGGGGAGATCATGGGGTGTAATTTAGAATTGGAAAACATCAAGAAAAAAATCAATGATGTGATTCAAAAAAATAAGAACATCACTGATGTTTTGGGGCGAATTTAAAACCCAACAAAATCACTTTTTTTTTTGTGGTACAATGTTTTAAATATTTTAGCAATGTTTGGAAAAGCCAAATTTGGAGGATGCACACAGTGTGCCAACATGTGCTATCTGCCATCACGGGAGATCAATGGATGTGTTTTGGGGGTGCAACCCCTTCCTCAATAATAAAGTAGCTGAGAGGAAGGGCTTGCTCCCACAAAACACGTCCCTTGATCCCCCGTGATGGCAGCTAGCACATGTTGACATTCGTAAATTGGTGTGCATCTTCCAAATTTGGCTTTTCAAGGGGTGATTTGACCCCATCTGAATGCAATATCAAAGTTCCTAAATACTCATGTTTGATATTGCCTTCAAGTTTTACCAAATGTGAACTTTGTAAGTTCAAGTTTTTTGTCTTTCTTGTTGGTTTTACCCAGGCCTGTTTTATCGTAAATGGACATTTCTATTTTTATAATGCCACCCCAAAAATTGTTATACAACAAACATGTTGGTTTGTTCAAAAAACCTTTTCTAAATGCACATGTGATTGTGCAGGTATTAAAAAGTTTGTTAATCAAGAATGTGTGGATTATTGTCTCAACGCTACAACACTTTTGGGGTGATGTAATTGCTGTTTTATGAGAAAATGGGGGTTATTTCCTAAGGGCAAATCCTCTTTGCACTACAAGAGCATTTTCATTGCAGTTTCAAGAGCACTTGTAGTATAAAAAGTGTATACGCCTTTAGTAAATAACAGCCAACAGTGCTTTGTATAAGGTTACACAATCACGCCATTTTCAGGACTCCCCACATTGCTGTCAGGGTCAGCTGAAACAAACACAAGCAGTAAATGTCCACAAAGAATTTATTTTTTTTGCTTTTTTATTTGAAAAAGGCTTCACAAATTTGAAGGCATATTGATGGCCCCCCTACCCGCAAAGAACTCCAGGTATCGTAACCGGACATCACGGGCACTCAGGGAGGGCAAGCCAGGACGGCCGCTTTCAAGCGCCGTCAGTGTGGTTTCAGGTATCACTCCGGCCTCAGGCCCAACTGGGCCAGCATAGTTGGCCGAATGTTTCCGTAAAAAGTTATGGAGAATACAGCACGCCATGATTATATGATTAAGTTTATACTCCGCCATATGGATAGGTGTCAGAAATAGGCGGAACCGGCTGGCCAGGATTCCAAATGTGTTCGCCACCACTCTTCGGGCTCTGGCCAGCCGGTAATTAAAAACCCTCTGTTCCGGGGTGAGGGTCCTCATAGGGAATGGCGGCATAAGGTGGTCCCCTAGCGCAAACGCTTCATCAGCAACAAACACGAATGGGAGTCCTTCCACATTGTCCTCTGGAGCTGGCAAGTCCAAGCTGCCATTCTGGAGACGCCTGTAGAACTCTGTCTGGGCGATGACTCCACCATCGGACATCCGGCCATTCTTCCCCACGTCCACATACAAGAAGTCGTAATTAGCCGACACCACCGCCAACATCACAATACTATTGAACCCCTTATAGTTGAAATAGTACGACCCCGAGTTGGGTGGTGGGATGATGTGGACATGTTTCCCATCAATTGCCCCTCCGCAGTTAGGAAAATCCCACCGCTGGGCAAAGTGGGAGGCCACAGTCTGCCATTCCTGTGGCGTGGAAGGAAACTGTTGAGAAAAAAAAAAAAGTTAATATTTTTGCACAGAAACATGGCAAGCAGATTAGGCACAAACATTCTGGGGCAACCTCCAGATAGCATTTATTAAGGGGAATTTTACAACACCAAAGTATAAGGTACACCTATCATATTCCCCCCCCCCTCTCATGGGCCATTTCTAACATTATGGGGGGTGTGGAAATCTTGGACAGGTAACCCTCTTCACTTCGTTGAGAGATGAATGCCTAAATACAGGGTATTACTTGGAACAGCCCCTCCTTTTAGTTACACTATTGGCAGCCCACTGGACAGGTAAGAAGTGTCCGAATACAAAGATAGAAATACACACTGTACACATTTGAGCACATTTGAACATTCTGCTATTACCTGTCTCAAGATAATAATAGGATCTTAAAAATTCAAACAGTACCATTTGAAAGTATACAGGCAGGCCCTTGCACTACATGCTTTGGGGAATTCATCCATAAATCAGAGCACAAAAGAGATAGGTATAGTGTGTATGGGTTTGGCAAAGTCAGCAGATAGATGATTGAGGATAGATAGAGAATTGGGATCAGCTGACTTAGCAGTTGGGGGAGGGAGGGTTAATAAAAATGATTTGGGGACACCACAAAAAAAAAGCCTATGCCACTCTGCCTGAATTTAAAGCTAAAATAGCATTTCTAAACATTTTAGGGGGTGTTTGGGGTAAAGCACTACTATGGAGCTGATAAAATACATTGTTTTAAGTGACTACATGCGGTGAATATAGGGCCCATAGAGCATGCTGGGGAGGTTAGTGAAGGACAATCTGTCTGAAGGACCTAAAAAATTAATGACATAAAAATCCAGCATGCATGAGGACAAAGGGGACATTCACAGCATATTACAATCATGGTAATTAGGGAATGAGGAAAGAAATACAATATATTAGCAAACATTAAATACAATAAAATGTGATATTAAAGGATAAAAATCTTACCTTCATATACTCCTTCTGCAGGACCTGGATGATGGCAGAACAGGTCTCCGGGATAATGATCCCCAGAGCCTGGGAGGAGATGCCTGTCGAGAACTTCAAGTCCTGCAGGCTTCTCCCTGTCGCCAAGTACCGCAGGGTAGCGACCAGCCTCTGCTCCGGAGTGATGGCTTGCCTCATGCAGGTATCCTGCCTGCTAATATAAGGGGTCAGCGAAGCCAACAGACGGTGAAAAACGGGGTCCGTCATCCTGAGAAAGTTCCTGAAATCATCAGGATTATTCTTACGGATCTCACGGAGCAAAGGCATATGAGAGAACTGGTCACGCTGAAGCAACCAATTCTTGGTCCATGAACTCCTCCCCACCCTGTTCATGGACTGGACTTGTGTCAAGGTCAGGACCCCAACACCAAGCCCCCGCACAGCAGGAACTCTACGAGGAGTACGCATACGCAACATGGCTAGAAAACGGTCGGCTGCTCAGAACGAAGTAACAGAATGCACTGAAGAACAGCAAGGCCTGTGAAGAGCGACCTGAAAAACAGTAACGAACGAACAAGAACACAATGACTAATTAAAGTCACGCGGAACTTGCTTGCACGCACTGAAGAGCAGATACAAACCTACAAGCACAAACTGAATGGCAGAAAACGATCTGAAAACCACGAGTCTGAAAAAGCGCGAATCGTCTCTCACCAAACTTTTACTAACATGAGATTAGCAAAAGGAGCCCAAAGGGTGCCACGCTTGGTTCTGAACTGGCCTTTTCTAGTCTCGTCGTACGTGCTTGACGATCAGAAATTCCGACAACTTTGTGCGACCGTGTGTACGCAAAACAAGTTTGAGCCAAAATCCGTTGGAAAAAATCCTAGGATTTTGTTGTCGGAATGTCCGATCAATGTATAACTGTGAGGACTTACAGTGTTGTGGCAACACCAACACCTAAGGCCCCAATTTCTGCAGAGTATATAGGGCAGGCCCCTACTTTCAAACATCCAACTTACAAACGACTCCTACTTGCAAACAGAAGGAGACAACAGGAAGTGAGATGAAATCTACCCCTAGGAAGGGAAATTCTCTCCTGTAAGAGTTAATATGGGAAAAATGTGTCTCCTCTCCACTGATGCTTTATTACCAATCCTTGTTTCACTAAAAACCCCAAATTGTCAAAAAACATTTGTCATGGGGCAGAAAGTGAGGTGAAATCTTCTGAAGAGGTGCACAGACAGCAAAACAAATGTCACAGGGGTGATAACCCTTCCCTATGTTTTCCAAAAAGCTTAAAATAGATTTTTTGGCTGGAGCTACACTTTAAAAATGTACCCTTTCAAAATTACAAACAGATTCTACCCAACAACAAACCTACAGTCCCTGTCTTTTTTGCACCGCCTGTATACTGCTGTTCAGAGTATATAGGGCCTGGGGGCCCCACGCCTTTCCTTTTTTTAATTTGGGTGCGGGGTTCCCCTTAATATCCATACAAGACCCAAAGGGCCTGGTAATGGACTGGGGGGGAACCCATGCCGTTTGTTTCACTAATTTTCATCCATATTTCCGGGACCCGACATTACATTAAAGCCGCAAGCAGTTTTAAATGACTTTTATTCCTTTAAAAATGTCATTTTGTGCAGGGACTGTTCTAAGCAGGGGAAACACACGCCAATTTACAGGCATACTATAGACACCCCCCAGGTATGATATTTGAAGGAATATTTCACTTTTTTTCACTTTAAGCATCATTAAAATCACTACTCCCGAAAAAACGTCCGTTTTTAAAACTTTTTTTTGCAGTGATACATGTCCCTGGGGCAGGACCTGGGTCCCCAAACCCTTTTTAGGACAATACCATGCAAATTAGCCTTTAAAATTAGCACTTTTGATTTTGAACGTTTGAGTCCCATAGACTACAATGGGGTTCTAAAGTTCGTGCAAATTTTCGGTCCGTTCGCAGGTTTTGGTGCGAACCGAACCCGGGGGTGTTCGGCTCATCCCTAGTAATGACTCTGGATGGAGCTTTGTGACACTGTTAGGGGGATAGGGGTTCTGGAGGGCCTTGGGGTGCTCTGCAGAAGACTTGGTGGACCTGTAGGGGATGAGGTTTCTGGAGGGGCCTGGGGGTCATTGTGGGAGGTTGAGGGGCAATGTGGAGATTAATGGGGGGGTCTTAGGGAGCCTGGGAGCATTGTTGGCATTTATAGGAGGTTGGGGCAGTTTGGTAGCTGAGAGGCACTGTGGGAGGTTATAGGATCTGCAGTTGGTTGGAGGCTCAGGAGAAGGGTGGCCACAGCTCAGAAGTGGGCCAAGGCCCAGTGGTTGAGAAACACTGTTCTATTGCATAAGCGTATGGCCCCCACACCTGAGCATTTTTAGATCAGAAATCAAAGTTACAAAACACTCAACATTAAAAATCCCAATGTTGCAAATGGAACCTGTTCACACCTGAGCACTCAGGTGCCTATCATTTGAAAAAGTACAGGACCTTCTTTTCAGGCAGATTTGGATGTTTTGGCCCCATAGACTTCAATTATAGCACCTGAAAAATGTGCAAAAATAAGTGTTATGGGCTGTACACACGATAGGATTTTCCGACAACAAATGTTGGATGTGAGCTTGTTGTCGGAAAGTCTGAGCGTGTGTACACAATTCCAATGCACAAAAGTCTACGCATGTTCGGAATCAAGCAGAAAAGCCGCACTGGCTATTGAATTTAATTCTTCTTGGCTCGTTGTACGTGTTGTACGTCACGTACGTGACGTTCGGAATTTCCGACAACATTTGTGTGACCGTGTGTATGCAAGACAAGTTTGAGCCAAGATCCTTCGGAAAAAAATCCACGGTTTTGTTGTCGTAAAATGCTATCATGCGTACATAGCCTTATGCACATTTTTGGATCATTTTGGATCATTCCCATAAAAATGTCTATACGACCAAAAGCACACAATCCTTCTTCAAAGAAGCTCTGGTATGTCATATCACCTCTAAAACAGATAGAACCAAAACACAAGAGATGGTTTTGGAAAAGTCCTTCATTGATAATGAAGAATGTTCCGTTATAGCTCTGTGTCTTCTTCCTCCGGCTTTCTTCCTCCGGTCTTCTCCCTCCAGTTCTTCTCCTCCTGCCAATGAATTCTTCCTCCGTTGACCCGGTCCTCCTACGACGCTGGCTCTGGTTGTTGTGTCAGATCCGGCGCTCACTCGCCCCCCCTCTTTCCTGACCTGCTGGGCTGCATGCTCAGATAAAGGTCTGGTATTAATCTTGGGGAGGTCCTATGCCATTTTTGGTGTGGGGGTTCCCCTTAAAATCCATACCAGACCAAAGGGCCTAGTATGATCCTAGGGGGGACCACACGTCGTTTTCTGTTTTCCAATTTTGGCGTGGGGTTCCCCCTTAAGATCCTCAGAGCACAAGTCACATGCCAGAAGTCGGATCAGTTAAGATGATGATCTGACTTGGATGCAACTTACATTCAAATCAATGGGCTGAAATTGTGCCCAAGTCGGACCAAAGTAAAGCAGGGAGCATTTTCACAGTCGGCCCGACACATGTCGGACCAGTTAAGACATCTTTCATAGGGAACCATTGATTTTGAGATGACATGCGACTTGTGCTCTGGAAGTCAGGGCACATGTCGGACCAGTGTGAACCGGCCCTTAGTATGGAGATCACTATGGACTTTTGAAGTGGAACCTCATCATATTTCTTTATGGTACCGTTTTCACCTTTCTGTTTGTGGCACATTGCACTTTGCAATAAGCAATTCATGGTGTTTGTCTGATATGAGTATAATTTTCAGCCTTGAAACCAGTGGATTTCAGCAGTTTGCACTTTATATATATATTTATGAATTACATTTTTTAGTTATTTATTCCTTTACGCATATCTAGACAGCGCAGCATTTTCTCCCTTTGAATGTCCAACAAGGGCTTGAACATGTCTCCGATACGGGTCACGTGACAAGGCTATTCACACACTGCTCGGCTTTCCTGTTAGGTGATCACGTGAGTGCAATTATGTTGCGTGGTTATGTCAGCCAAATAAAAGGTTTTATTGCGCTAGGTTGTGCTTCCCTTGTTTTTTCAGTTGCACTCAACTATTACATCGCAGAAAGAAAACTAAAAAAGCTTTCACGTGCTCAGATATTTCATTTGGATATATGCCTTATTGGCAAATCGCTTTATGCTTTTACCAGTATAATTTTGAGTGACAGACGCAGGCAGATTCAATCATAATAGGAAGATTCCGGAGACTCAGTAAATAATCATAATTCACTTTATTAAAGCCAGACCAGCACAGGATTCTAGTTGGTTGCTAAGGGTACTGTGCTCTGCTGCTTGCTTCATGAATTACTACTTAAAGGGGGCTGTTTTGCGTACTGTCACCCATGGAAGCCAATAGAATCTGCAAAAGTAGTTGGGACACAGAAAACGAAGGGAAGAAATGGATTCAAATATTCCCCTACTCTGCCAAATAACATAATTTATTCTAAGAATACAATTACTAAAATGAAGGCCCACATTGAGATAGGGAAATGCTGCTCACCCCACATAATATACAAGAAAGAAATTGAATTCTCCATTGGGGTTTTTAATGCAGCAAAGAATAGGTCAGACAAAAAACAAAAATTGTTATAAAATTCATAATTTTATTTTTACAAAAATGAAGACCAACATATAGCTTAACCACTTCCGGACCACACATTTACTGTGGCAAGGCGGCCCGGCTGCAGGAAACAACTTACCTGTATGTTGTTTCGTGCAGTAGCTCTGGAGGGCGTGCACGCCACCGCCGGAGGCGAAATCACGCGCTGATTGGTCAGAGGGGGAGCCAATCAGCGGGCCAGGCAGACCCAATGTGTGCTGGCCACCAGTGATCGTTCCCGGAAGAGGCAGAATGGCGTTCTGCCTATGTTTACAAGTCAGATCGCTGTTCTGTCAGAGGGAAAGAGAGAGATCTTGTGTTTCCCCAGTCAAACCATCCCCCGCTCAGTTAGAAAGCACCCCCTAGGAACCCAGTTAACCCTTTGATCGCCCCTGGTGTTAATCCCTTCCCTGCCAGTGTCACTAGTATATTAACAGTGCCTTTATTTAGCACTGATCACTGTATTAGTGTCACTGGTCCCCAAAAAAGTGTTAAAAGTGTCAGTTAGGCGTCCAATTTCTCTGCTGCAATGTCGCAGTCCCGCTAAAAAAACGATGATCGCCATCATTACTAGTAAATAAATAAAAATTCCATAAAAATATTCCATCTTTTGTAAACGCTATAACGTTTGCGCAAACCAATCAATATACACTTATTTGTATTTTTACCAAAAATATGTAGCTGAATACATATTGGCCAAAATTGATGAGGAATTTTTTTTACATTTTTTTACTGTGTATATAGCAGAAAATAAACAATATTGTTTTTTTTTTCAAAATTGTTGCCTTTTTTTTGCTTATAGCGCAAAAAAAAGAGGTGATCAAATACCACCAAGAAAGCTCTATTTGTGGGGAAAAAATGGACATCAATATTATTTGGGTGCAGCGTCGCACAAACACGCAATTGTCAGTTAAAGTAATGCAGTATCGTATGGAAAAAAAATGGCCTGGTAATTAAGGGGGTAAAATCTTCCGGGCTGAAGTGGTTAAAATATGAGGTCTGGTAGCATTGCCACCCCAATATGACACAGAAACAATGATAACCCTGATTGAGGCAAGTATTGACTTTTACACTTATATAATTATACTTTATATTATAGGAATTTCCTCAGTGTTGATCCTGCCAAACACCCAAATGCATTTTGATTATAAAAATCGCAATCTTCATCAGGGGGATTAGGTTATCTAAATTTAAAGACACATAATTTTAATGTTGTAATAAAAAAAAGTGCATTTTCTACAATAATTACATGACTATTCAATATTTCCCATAGAATATACAGTTGTGCTCAAAAGTTTGCATACCCTGGCAGAAATTGTGAAATTTTGGCATTAATATTAAAAATATGACTGATCATGCCAAAAAACTGTCTTTTATTTAAGGATAGCAATCGCATGAAGCCATTTAATATCACATCGTTTTTTGGATCCTTTTTAAATCATAATAATAACAGAAATCACCCAAATGGCTCTGACAAAAAGTTTACATACCCTGGAATGTTTGACTTGGTACAGACACAGAAGGTGGCACACACACGTTAACATGGGAAATAAAGGTTCATTTCCCACATTTGTGGCTTTTTAAATCACAATTAGTGTCTGTGTATAAATAGTCAATGAGTTTGTTACCTCTCACATAGATGCACTAAGCAGGCTAGACACTGAGCCATGAGGAGGTAGAAAAGAACAGTCAAAAGACCTGCTTAACAAGGTAATGAAACTTTACAATCCTTAAATAAAAGACAGTTTTTTGGCATGATCAGTCATATTTTCAATATTAATGCCAAAATTTCACAATTTCTGCCAGGGTATGCAAACTTTTGTGCACAATTGTAGTTACTTTTGGTCAATGGGAAAAGGGGCATTGTATCAATGATCATCATTGGGGTCCATTTGCCGCTCTCCCCTCCATGGCACCCATTCATATGGTTACTCATAAGTCTAAAATGCTGACCCCTGCTGTCCTGGCAGTCAGAACGACTAAGAAGAAGTCTGGGATTTTCGTTTAAATCGCTCTGGTTCAAAACCCCTTTCCCTATTGACCGAAGGTAACTATATTCTATGGGAAATATGAAATAGTCATGAAAGTTTTCTATAAAATGCACTTTTATTATTACAAGATTAAAATTACGTGTCTTTAAATTTATGTAGCGTTTGCCTTACCAAGCTGGCTGCTGCCG
Source organism: Aquarana catesbeiana (assembly GCF_042186555.1). Lineage (NCBI taxonomy): Eukaryota > Metazoa > Chordata > Amphibia > Anura > Ranidae > Aquarana > Aquarana catesbeiana. The sequence goes on from NC_133328.1 coordinate 83,214,948, forward strand.
AAATTACACAGGCTATTCACACAGGGAGAATTTGCCTGTCAGCTCCTGTGGTGGATTCTCCCCCTCCCTCTCCTCTTTCACATATAGGCATCAGGCAGCTCTGCTTCCTCCCCTGTGACCCCATTGGCAGGGAGAGAGGGACAATGAAAGGCAACAGCAACAGAGGATCATGGGATAGCACAGAACAGCTCAGCACAGAGCAACCTAACTGACTCTTAAAGGGGTGGGACTACAAATCCCAGAGGGCTCTGCAAAGCAGTAGGCTGGCTTAGGATTCCATTTTGGAAGGCTGAGGAGAGTTCTCCACAAGTCAGAGAAAGAAACAGACGTGATCTGAGGGGCTGCTGTTACCCATGGAGGGGATCCATCCATCCACAGTTCCAAAGGTCGATGTGCTGATCCTGTCAGAGTTCCAGGAGTCGGATTGTGATGGACATCCCATCCTAGAGGGATCCTGGCTGCATCTCCAAGCATTCCTGAGGATGTGGGCTGATCCGGTTACAAGGTGGACAGTCGGGCCTTTCGGGGAACCTGTCGCTTGATCCTTTGGTCGCAGGGCGGGTGCCCATCTTAAAGACACAGTAGTCAGGCAACATTGCCTTACCAGTGCCCACATTTGTAGGAACACTTTCACCTTGCTGAAGAGTCACTACATTCCACTTTGTCTACCAGGATACTGCTAGCATCCTACATTCCACTTTGCCTTACCAGGATACTTTCAAGTACCCCTTTGTTTATCCTTCTCAACAGGACAACAAGTGCACCAACGCCAGACTAGCTGAAGATCCTGGATATCTCCATTGTGAGGATTCTTTTAGTATCAGAAATTTAGTGATTCCAGTGACTACCTTTAAAGGGGAACTCTCACATTAATTGTTAAAGTGATCATTTGCATTTGTGGCCTATTGTCTCATATGTCAGTTGCCTTAGTCTATGATTTCAGGATTTAAGGGAAAAGACTGACTGTTAAGCCAGATCTGTTCCCCTTTATGCCCGAGTGCATAGGCCACTCTAGATCTATTTAAGTTGTCTGACTGTTATTTTGAAAGATATCTAAGAAAGAAGTGAGATATATAGTTCCAGAAGCGGCAAAGACCCCAATCATTTATTATGTACCCAAAATACATAAAGATCAAGAAAAACCATCAGGCAGACCCATAATAAGTGGTATAGATTCTTTATTTTCTAGATTGGGAGAATATCTAGACACTTTCCTACAACCACTTGTACCAGAAGGGAAATCCTCTCTGAAGGATAGTAAACAACTAATTCTAGATCTAAAAAATACAGAGATAACAGAAGAAGATCTTCTAGTAACGATTGATGTAAATTCCCTGTATACCAACATTATACAAGAAGACGGTATAAGTAGTGCAGAATGGGCATTACAAACCCAAGCAAAATTATAACAAGCCCAAATCAACTATATCCTAGAAGGTTTAAGAATGGCCATAAAGATCAAGAAAAACCATCAGGCAGACCCATAATAAGTGGTATAGATTCTTTATTTTCTAGATTGGGAGAATATCTAGACACTTTCCTACAACCACTTGTACCAGAAGGGAAATCCTCTCTGAAGGATAGTAAACAACTAATTCTAGATCTAAAAAATACAGAGATAACAGAAGAAGATCTTCTAGTAACGATTGATGTAAATTCCCTGTATACCAACATTATACAAGAAGACGGTATAAGTAGTGCAGAATGGGCATTACAAACCCAAGCAAAATTATAACAAGCCCAAATCAACTATATCCTAGAAGGTTTAAGAATGGCCATGAGCCACAATTTTTTCTGGTATAAAGGAGAATATTATACGAAAACCAAGGGAGTAGCTAAGGGGGCTAAATATGCCCCCCAGTGTAGCGAATCTATTCCTCAATAGATGGGAGGAGGAACAAAACTACGGTGTAGAAAAAGCCAATCTGAAATTATACAAATGATACATTGATGACATTATCATTATCTGGAGGGGTACAGAAGAAGAGTTAAAGGACTTCTTTGATGAAATAAATCAGAATATTTATGGCATCACCTTCACAGGATCATCACATCACCTTCACAGGATCATCACATCACATGATCAGAACGGATACATCCCTACGAACAGCAGTCATCACCCTAAATGGGTAGGAAATGTACCAAAAGGCCAACTTATGCACATTCGGCGCAATTGCAGTACCCTCCAGGATTATGACTTTCAGGCCAATGTACTTATTAAAAGGTTCCTTGAAAAAAGGATATAAGAGGAAAAATCTGGTATCTCTAAAAAATCAAATCAAAATAATGAACAGAAATAACATGATAGAACATAAGAAAGATGAGAAGAATAACCGCTACAATGATATGGCCTTTCTCACAGGATTTAATAGACAACACAAACTAGTAGAAAGATTTCTAAAGAAACACTGGTCCATATTACAGTCCGATAACATCCTAAAAAACATACTTCCAAATAAACCCTTTTTTATCTACAGAAGGGCTCCCATTTTACAAAATAGATTGGTTCATAATACACTAGATTCTCCCAAACAAATTAAGATATTTAAAGACCTTAAAGGATTTTTTAAAAATGGAAAATGTCTCCCTTGTAGAAAAAGCAAAAAAACTGAATGAAAAAAGGTGGCTTGTAGATCCATTACCACAGGGAAAGAGTATAAAATTAACGAACTGATAACGTGTACCAGCACACAAGTCACATATGTCTTGGAATGCCCCTGCCACAAGCAGTATGTAGGAAGAACTACCAGACCCCTTTTTGTTAGAATTAGGGAATGTCTGGTGACTTGGACATTTTGATGATAGGCAACTCCTATCCTCATATTGATTAGTGGTTCCAAATTAATAATAACTACTGCAGTAGGGAACAGACACAAAAGATACACTCAGCATCTTTCCAAATAACTGTTCTGCTTTATTATGATGCAATTGAAGGTTATTATACACATGATTACGTAGGTATCACATTAATATTACAGTTGTACGTTTATGGTAACAAGGGGCGTTACATAGGCAGGCTAATTCTAATCAGGACTCGAAAGAGTGTAAACATGTACTGAAAACATTATTAGTGCCGTGTGCACAGTGAGGACAGTGTGCAATACATACAAAATAGAATAAAATTATATACAGAACTTACAAATTTCTATTACAGTCTCCCCTCTTTTGATCAATATTTTGATCACTAACCATACCTGATATCACATTTAACCTGGAACCTCCACACACTTAGGTAAAGGTAGTCCTGGCCAAAGAGGCAAAAACTCCATTGTGGAGAAAATAATAGCTAAGCAGCTTTTTCATTACAAAATGTCTTTTCATTGTGAAAAACAAATGATTGATAAGACATATTTACAGAGTACTGGCTGTTTACTCATGAGGCCAGAATGGCCTTCTAGCTGAATTGTTGGCATGCTGACTTATCAGCATATGTAAACACAGACAGTTCTACATAAAATGGAAGACGTACAAAAGACAAATATAACTTCAACATGGCTAAACTACTTTTGAAATATATACAGTCAGGTCCATAAATATTGGGACATCAACACAATTCTAATCTTTTTGGCTCTATACACGACCACAATGGATTTGAAATGAAATGAACAAAATGTGCTTTAACTGCAGACTTTCAGCTTTAATTTGAGGGTATTTACATCCAAATCAGGTGAACGGTGTAGGAATTACAACGGTTTGTATATGTGCGTCTCACTTTTAAAGGGACCAAAAGTAATGGGACAATTGGCTGCTCAGCTGTTCCATGGCCAGGTGTGTGTTATTCCCTCATTATCCCATTTACAAGGAGCAGATAAAAGGTCCAGAGTTCATTTCAAGTGTGCTATTTGCATTTGGAATCTGTTCCTGTCAACTCTCAATATGAGATCCAAAGAGCTGTCACGATCAGTGAAGCAAGCCATCATTAGGCTGAAAAAACAAAACAAACCCATCAGAGAGATAGCAAAAACATTAGGTGTGGCCAAATCAACTGTTTGGAACATCCCTAAAAAGAAAGAATGAACCGATGAGCTCAGCAATACCAAAAGACCAGGAAGACCATGGAAAACAACTGTCGTGGATGACCGAAGAAATCTTACCCTGGTGAAGAAAGCACCCTTCACAACAGTTGGCGAGATCAAGAACACTCTCCAGGAGGTAGGTGTATGTGTGTCAATAATCTAGAGAAGACTTCACCAGATTGAATACAGAGGGTTCCCCACAAGATATAAACCATTGGTGAGCCTCAAAAACAGGAAGGCCAGATTAGAGTTTGCCAAACAACATCTAAAAAAGCCTTTACAGTTCTGGAACAACATCCTATGGACAGATGAGACCAAGATCAACTTGTACCAGAGTGATGGGAAGAGAAGAGTATGGAGAAGAAAAGGAACTGCTCATGATCCAAAGCATACCACCTCATCAATGAAGCATAGTGGTGGTAGTGTCATGGCGTGGGCATGTATGGCTGCCAATGGAACTGGTTCTCTTGTATTTATTGATGATCTGACTGCTGACAAAAGCAGCAGGATGAATTCTGAAGTGTTTCGGGCAATATTATCTGCTCATATTCAGCAAAATGCTTTAGAACTCATTGGACGGTGCTTCACAGTGCAGATGGACAATGACCTGAAGCCTACTGCGAAAGCAACCAAGGAGTTTTTTAAGGGAAAGAAGTGGAATGTTATGCAATGACCAAGTCAATCACCTGACCTGAATCTGATTGAGCATGCATTTCACTTGCTGAAGACAAAACTGAAGGGAAAATGCCCCAAGAACAAGCAGGAATGGAAGACAGTTGCAGTAGAGGCCTGGCAGAGCATCACCAGGAATGAAACCCAGCGTCTGGTGATGTCTATGCATTCCAGACTTCAGGCTGTAATTGACTACAAAGGATTTGTAACCAAGTATTAAAAGGTGAAAGTTTGATGGATGATTGTTAATCTGTCCCATTACTTTTGGTCCCTTAAAAAGTGGGAGGCACATATACAAACTGTTGTAATTCCTACACCGTTCACCTGATTTGGATGTAAATACCCTCAAATTAAAGCTGAAAGTCTGCAGTTAAAGCACATCTTGTTCGTTTCATTTCAAATCCATTGTGGTGGTGTATAGAGCCAAAAAGATTAGAATTGTGTTGATGTCCCAATATTTATGGACCTGACTGTATATCCCTTACAATTAAAGTAATTGAATCAAAAAGTACCCTAGACTGTAATCGCAAGAGGGAAACAAATCAAACACAGAGATTTCTTTAATTTAGTCATTTTTGCAGTGTCTGGTGTGGATCCAAGTGACTTTTCCTTCAAGTTTTGCAAAACTGTACATGAAATAGATGCTGTATTGAGTCTCCAAACATTTCCTTATAATAAATGTCTTTAGTTTTAGATCCTTCCAAACTTTTAGAATCTGGAATTGGGGGGAAAACACATAAATGGGTTTGTCAAAAAACCTTAAAAGATCAGCAACGTTCTCTGTGAGATCCGAATGGAGGACTTCAGCTGCTGAAACAAAATATAAGCAAGTGAGTAACACACTCCCAAACCTAATCCCATAGGGAGAGAGTCCAACATCCCCCTTAGGGGCTTGATAAAATATAAGAAAACATTCAGGCAAAAGTTTTCTAGTTTCTTACTCTACTTTGTCCGCTACATTGTAGACAGTAGGGAGTGTAAAAATAAAACCTCAAAACTTCTAGTAAGGACTCTCCTATAAAATTGATTTCCTCTGTTACTCTCTGTAGATTCTGCACTCTGTACTTACAAACTACTTCTGATAACACTTTTTACTGTGGCCTTTGCAGTAGCATTTGCCAATGGACATCCAGAAAACATGTCCATACAGACAAAATGCATACTCATAAGATCCTGACTTGGGCATCTGGATATATCTTTTTGTAATCTCTGGAAGGGATGTTCAGCTTTTGGTAACACCTTTGGTAACAGGTAAAACAAGAAGTGGTATGTTATAAAAACAACTGTGGAGAACCCTGGCTCTATCCCATGCTCATTACTAAGGCAGCCATAACTGCTTGTGACTGATGGCACGGTGCATGTGTCAAGCTGGAAGGAAAAGAGTGGCTGGCAGACATAAATGATCACCTTTTCCAAAGTCCTGTTTCATAAGAAGTTCCCCCCTGTGGACCACTTGTTCTTCTCGTTCTGGGGTCCTTAAAGTTAAATTATTAATCCCAGCTATACTGGGCCAGAACTAGGGTGGAATCTGTGAGTTGCACAGACCCATCAAGTGTCCGGTGCTGTAATGCAGCATCCTTAGTCACCTGGTCTGCTTCCATGTGTGAGTTTTTAAGTTAATATGGCTACATCAGCAAGAACCTGGAAGGCTGAAAACAGCCAATCAAATTAACTTAGCATGCTTGATTGGTTTACCTGCCGAAGTAAAAACAAACTTCTGGTCCTTCAAATGGAACCAAAAGCTCTCTATATCTTGACTATCTATATAAATATACACTCTTTTTATAGCTCACAGGCTTTGCTAAAACATGGAGCTCTGCTTCTTGAGCTGGGGAAAAAGGATCCAATGACTTTGAATACAGAGTATCCTTCTGGGTGATAAACTGCATACTCAAATCGACAAAAAATTAAATATCTGGGTCTTCAGGGAGTGTGTCCTGCACTGGGCTCACAGCAGCTGATTCCTACACCATCAATTTAACACATGTGGCTTCCTTTGTCTTCAGCCTCCTCCAATAGAGGCAATAAGGTGGCTGGATTCAAATGTACGCATTTTTCATTGTTAGATTTGTAAATAAACAAACTTATATTTTAAACCTTCATTAGACAAACATTTAGTTAGCTGTATATTTGCTGCGCAGAATGTGGGACCATTAAGAATTAAATATTTGACCAAAATAATGCCTGTAACTTTATCTAAAAGCACCTTTGCATAAAGCTACAGCTCTGATATATCGGGATGAACCCTTCATCACTGGGTCCAGCTTGCATAAATATATTACAATGGCTTGTTTTCTATCATGCTGTTTGTGTAAGAACTCCAGTTTCATGTTTCAAAAAGACAACTTTTTCCTGGCGATATTATAATAAATGATAACAATACCCTGCGGTCATGCAGAGATGTCCATAAATCCAAAATATTCTTCTGCTTATACCACTGCACTTATAAGGAAAATGGGGCACATCATTTCACAATCCACACATTCTGCTTTGGATTTCAAAAATAAAAATAAATAAAAACAAAAGGATCAACAATCTGTATGATGGACCAGAAAGCATCAAAAACTAAAAAACAACTTGCTGCAGGTGATATTTATGATGTTATATTTAAATTTTATTTATTATAACTCTCACATCATGGACCACACATCAAGTTATTATCAAAAACCTTAAAATTTCATTTTTGTAGAAAAACTTCTTATGTATCCCATCCATCTTGGCTTTGTTAAATATTATGGCAGCTTTATTCCAAATAACAACCTCATCTTAATCTTTTTTTTTTTCTCTCAATAAGGGCTTATTGTATAAATGTAAAATTACAAAATTGTTATCTTAATCTAAACTAATCCCATTAATTACAAATTTCCCCATTAGCCTGGATTTCATTTCCCACCAAAAGGTTGTCTAAACCAGTTTCAATATATCTATATAATTAATAAAATTGTTAAACTCGTATTAGAAATTAATACTCATTATTACTTAATTTTACTTAATTTCCCTTTTTTAAATGAACTGTTTCCACTATCAAAAGATATTCAATTTGTGTAAATACACGGTTAAATGTAACCTTCATTTTATCATGTTTGGAAAACAGATTAAAAAAATAATTGTGATTACATTGTTTATCATTAGATTCGTTAACCCGGCACATTTTGTTATAAATGTTTTGTCTAAAAATCTGGAATTGGCATGGTGTCCTTCCAGCTTATCACTGACCTCTCATCCCAGCCACATTCTTTCATGAGAGCACAAAGGAGGGGGTCGCATCTGCGTACATGACACACACAAGGGATAGAACTAAAGGTTCCAGCATTCACACACATACACGAATATATCTCTCTTAAATCGCTTACTTTTTTCCCATTTGTACACAACACATGCATATCATTCGCTCACTTTCTTTTAACTCTTATTACTCTGTTTCTTGACTTTACTAGTTGTAGAGCCTGACCCCAGATTCATCCCACAACTTAACATGAAAATGTCCCTTTTTGTCTAGTGTCAATTGTCACCCTTCATCCATCCTGCTCACATAGATAGCTGTTTCTCTAGCTGTTTTACTCTGCATGATTCTTAGTCCCTGTGGACCTTGGTAACCCAGTTACCCATTGTGGATCACTGTCCACTTTAACCATTAATCTAGGGGCTAAGTATAGGCGGAACCGCACCTTCGGTTCATATATAGCGCTCCATTTGCGCTGGGCATTTTTGAGGGTCTCTTACCCTTCATTCCCTTACTTAATTTAATGCCCATAATGACTGACCAGTCTTCTCTACATGTGCCTATACCCTCTTGCCTCTAAACTACTTTATCTAGGAGATGTACAACATATACCTGTGAACAGCACTATTCTTCCCTTTCTTATCTATAACACTCAGATGGACAGTAGACAGTGACAACATATAACCACCAATCAATACAGTTCGATTAAGTAAAATAGGTACCCTTTGTCCCAAAAATGCCTTACCGATCAAGGAAGTCTGATAACTCAAATGTAAGCAAAAGGCTTACCTCAGCCGGCTGATTATCAGAAATTCCCGGATCGTCTCAAGGTCCTCGTTTCGGATTCTCAGGGTCACCTGTAAAGCCCCTCCTGGCTGGCTCACCATGTGACTTGGACATTTTGATGATAGGCAACTCCTATCCTTATACTGATTAGTGGTTCCAAATTAATAATAACTACTGCAGTAGGGAACAGACACAAACGATACACTCAGCATCTTTCCAAATAACTGTTCTGCTTTATTATGACACAATTGAAGGTTTTTATACACTTGATTATGTAGGTATCACATTAATATTACAATTGTACGTTTATGGTAACAAGGGGCGTTACATAGGCAGGCTAATTCTAATCAGAACTCGAAAGAATGTAAACATGTACTGAAAACATTATTAGTGCCATGTGCACAGTGAGGGCAGTGTGCAATATATACACAATAGAATGCAATTATATACAGAACTTACAAATTTCCATTACACTGGACACCCCATGTTTTAAAAACCCTGTTTTTTATAAATAATATAAAAACAGGCTTTTTAAAACATGGGATGTCCAGACATTTTAAGGGGTGACACAATGAAGATCCATCTGGTCTTGTCTTCTATGGCATAGACAAGATCAAAGGACATTGGGGAGGTGACAACAAAAGGATTAAAATATCTCAAGACAAGACCAAATGGATCTTCACTTTGGACACCTTTCAGCCTAAAGGCTTGAACATTGATATCGATTTGAACTGTTTCCTCAGTAATTTCTAATTTAAAAAAAAATTGTCAGCCTTTTTTCCATTTTTGCAGTTCCTCTCCTATACACATGAAGTTCTAGCTGCTTCAGAGAGATCATAGGAATGTATCTTTGGAACATAGTCAGTATATAGATATATATCTTTTATAACCCACCCTTTTTTTTATAAGAATTTTCATCTGCATTTTTTGCACAGATGTCACCAACCTATGTATATACCTCTATATAGGTAGTATATTAGATATATATCTCTTATAACCCCTTGTTTCTAGCATCAGAATTTCCTACATGAATTTCCATCAGTAACTTCTGCAAAGATGTCACCTATATATATATATATATATATATATATTTTTTTTTTTTTATAATTTTTTTATCTTGTTTTTATCACGTTAATTTTATCTTGTTATTATGATTTTCTTGATGATTGTTATACCAATATTGTCATACCAACAAGCGGTGTTCCCACATATGATTCGGATTAACATAGTCCTTTTAAATCTTAATTTTCCGTCATGTTGCGGAGAAGTACTGTTTACACATTGGCCAATTGATTTGTACTACTACTATTGCCACCAAGTCCGGACTAACCAAAAATGGCCACTGTCACATGGCCAATAATTGGGATACACCTCATACCATATAAAAACCGGATGGTGTAGCAAGATGGCGCTGCTCCAGATGACGTCCCAGCAATGAAACGCCGTATGCTACACAGTGGCTCATACTGTGAAGATGAAATACCTCCTTGTGAGGTGAATAGCGGTGAGTGCGTTTCCTATGGGGCACCTTTTAAAGAAGCACTGAGTAACAGTTTTTGAAGAGCACTTTGTCACCTTATTATTTGCATGATATTTTGGACTTTGTAGTGCACCAGCAAAGGTTACTTAAGGATTTTTTATGCTGAGTCCAGCACAATATATTACCATAATAATATTGGTTTCATTTGCGATTATTGCACAGGAACATATTTACATATTTTTTATGCACCATTAAGGTTTTTTGATTCATGTTTTTCACACTATTGGGTTATTTATTTATTGGATTATTTATTTTAGATTGTGGTCCTCTGCATAGGAGGCTCATGCCATTGCATTTTCTGCCTAGGATTAAAATATGAGCATGTGGGCAAATCAAATCGTTGTTTTTTGTGTTTTTGTGTTCTTTGCACTTCTGTGTTTTTGCACTCTTGTTCAGTTGTCAGTTATCAGCACATTAGTCTGCCATAATTATTTAGACATTTGCACTAACAGCATATTTGCACCTGACATGCATTTTTTCACTTTGTTAAAGCATTTATTTGCACAGGATTCATTACGTCAGTAGGGGGCTGTTGAGCACCACAAATTCAGAACAGCGGCATCTCTATCCCTTTTCACTTTTTTGTTATTTTGAAGTCTGCATTTGGTTTTGATTTACACCATTAAAGATCACAGTTTGCCATTTTTGGCCTTTATAGCAGGATTACTGGGCATTTTTTAAAGTGTATGTATAGCCAAAACATTTTTTTGTTTTGGATAGAGTAGGAAAGGGTTTAAAATCCATATCCATTCATTTTTTCTGTCTGTGCACAATTGTGGAAATTTCACTTTACTTCCTGTCCCAGAAATGCAACAGAAAGTTGAAGGAAATTGCCCAAAAGATATTTTAATGAAAAATCAATGATAAAATGAAGATGGTAAAGCAAAAATATTGCAGGTAGAAAATATATAAAAGGTGAGGTTTTATGCAACCATCAGTAACTTACCTTATTAGTTTGTTGCAATAGAAAATTGAGTACTGTCCGTGATACCTTTGTTATTTGCACTAACATACAATTTTTCAGGACAAGCTTTTGGGGTACATCCCCTTCTTCAAGTCCAAGCAGTAATTTTCTATGTCACAATTGTACTAATATGGCTACAATGAAATCAAGTTTGTTGCAACATATTTATTAAATGAACTGATTGGAAAAGTCTCTAAGGTCTCAGAACTTGTCTTTCACCTCATTGTAAAGATAAGTTCTTTTGTTCATTTCTGTAATGCCCTGTACACACGACCGCTTTTGCTGTCGGAAAAAACTCCGAAGGTTTCTCCGACGGAACTCCGACGGAATTCCGCTCAAGCAGTCTTGCCTACACACGGTCACACCAAAGTCCTACCGTCCAGAACGCGTACAACACATACACCGGGACTAGAAAAAGGAAGTGCAATAGCCAGTAGCCAATAGCTTTCGCCTCGTACTTGCTTCAGAGCATGCGTTGTTTTTGGTCTGTCGAACAGCATACAGATGAGCGGGTATCCCGATAGAAATTGGTTCCATCGGAAATATTTAGAACATGTTCCATTTCTAGGTCCGTCAGAATTTTCTAAAAAAAAAAAGTCCCATGAGGCATACACACGATCGGAATAGATGATGAAAAGCTTCCGTCTGACTTTTTCTGTCGGACATTCCACTCATGTGTACGCAGCATTATACTTGCTGCATGTTGGCTAATCCTCAGGAACGGCAATAGATGGATCGAATTTTAGCAAGTCCCTGCTGAACCATTGCAAATTTTGATCCATTTATGGCAAACCTCATTCTATGGCAATGGAGTCAACTGAGGTTGCTAATACAATGTTTATTTGACTTGTGACAGTGCTAGGCCCCTCCACTGTGTGAAAGTAGGCAAAATCGAAACATGGTTTTCACAAATGCAGAGTGAAGGGCTCCAGATTATCTGTGTTGAGTCCAGAGTCCGAAGGCTTCAAAGAGTCTTAGGTGGAACAAAGCCTTCAATCCTGTGTCCATGCCTTACTGGGAACCTGCAGGCTGTGTGAGTGTGCAAGTGTGCACAGGTATGCATACTTGTAAGTAAAGACCTGATCCTGACCATAGTGCAGAGCTCCCGTTAGGAGACGGGTGTGTCCCATCCAGGAGAAAGGTCTGCTTTGCTGAGGGGACATTTGCGCTTCACCAGAAATCTAGGAGGTCCCAGGCTGGGAGGCAGGAGGGTTTCAGACAGATACCAGGAAATCCCCTATTGAGAGGCCAAGGCTTGGGCCTCTGCAGCAGGGTGACCCTGAAGCTACCCTCCTGCCTAACATCTTTCAAATGAAAAATCAAAGGAGCCAAATGGAAAATTGTTAGCCAAACAGTGGCTGCATCAAATCAGATGCAGGTGTTGGAATACAATAGCTGCAGCAGAACATTCGGCAGCCCTTTACTGTATAGCATGGGTGGAGAAATCTGTGCATTTAGCCCACAGACTGAATGAAAACATCTATCGTGTTTCCCTGAAAACAAGACCAGGTCATATATTAATTTTGTCTACAAAAAACACATTAGGGCTTATTTTCAGGGGTTGTCTTATTTACTTATGGTAGGTACAACAATCTACATTTATTCAAATACAGTCATGTCTTCATGACGGTCTTAAAGTGGTTGTAACCCTAATAATGTTTTTATAAAAATACCCTGGTCCTGTAAAGCATGATATACAGCACAGTGCCTGTTCTGTGTCATTTATCCCTCTCTATGTTCTAAAAAACCTGAAATAAAACCTGGAATAAAACAATAAAATGTTTTTTTTTTAAAGTTCCTGTGTCCCCTGTCTTCTTCCTCTCTCCCCCTTTCAGCTCAGGAGTCAGCATTATGACATTCTGTAATCCCAAAAATAAACCTTGGTTAAAGTCATTGTAAAATTATCTAATCCGTTTTGTAAAAAGATTATATAATGTGCAGTGTGTCTCCTTTTGTAACGTTATTGTGGAAAATACCTTATTTACAGAGCCTCTGGGTGCTCATGTGACCCGCCGGAGCTCTTCTTCCCCGCTCCGAGCATTACAGAGGAAGGGACCGCTGTCATCAGCCGGGAAGAGAGGAGAAGATCTCCGGTGGGTCACAGGAGCACCCAGTGGCACTGTAAATAAGGCACTTTCCACAATTAAGTTACAAAAGGAGACACACTGCACATTATATAATCTTTTTACAAAAATGGATTACATTTTTTTTACAAGGACTTTAACTAGGGCTTATTTTCTGGGTAGGGCTTATATTGCAGCCATCCCCAAAAATAACTCTAGGTCTTATTTTCAGGGTAGGGCTTATTATCGCGGAAACAGGGGTATGTGTGTATGCCAGCTTTAAACAGGTGATCCTAGCAGAGGGGTACTATTTTGGATAATAATTGTTGAGCACCTACAGCAGGCTTTCTTAACTAAGACTTCATTGAACCCTTGATACCCTTCAAAGTTTGCTAGGGGTTTCTTGAGCACTGTGTCAGAAACCATGAATCAGACCGAGACAGAAGTACAGTTAATCACACTTGTTTAATAATAATAAAAGGGTAAACAGAGTAAGAGTAATCAATACATAGCCAGAGTTCAGTAACCAGATCAGGTAGTCAGCCAATGCCAATGACAGAGAGCCAGAGATCAACATAGTAGTACAGTAAGCAGGATCAGGAGCCAGAAGGGACATCAGCCGAGCAACAGGAACGCAGGGGAAAGTCTCAGAGATGTGACCAAAGGCGAAGGCAGAGATGAAGTGAGCTGGACACCTTTAAGTAGGCAGGACTGATGAGCAGATCATCAACAGCTGAGTCACTGTGGAGAGAAAGGAGCTGGCAATTAGCCGACAGCTGAGCAGCCAACTCAGAGAAGGAAGGGGTGAGCCCAGCCCTGAAACACTGGAAGCATTGATGGATTTCTCTCTTGAATGACCACCAATGTAAGAGGGTCCTTCAACCACCAATCTAGTGTACTTCTCCTGCTGACATATAATGTAATGAAGAACTACACTCACTTCAATTGCTTGGTAACACAAATTGCTAATCAGCCAATCACATGGCAGCAACTCAATGCATTTAGGCATTTAGAATTTGAGTATTTCAAAAAACTACTGATCTACTTGGAATATTATCCACAACCATCTCTAGGTTTACAGAGAATGGTATGAAAAAGAGAAAATATCCAGTAAGCGGCAGTTGTGTGGATGAAAATGCCTTGTTGATGTCAGAGGTCAGAGGGGAATGGGTAGACTGATTTGAGATGATAGAAAGGCAACAGTAACTCAAATAACCACTTGTAACAACCAAGGTATGCAGAATTCCATCTCTGAATGTACAACACATCGAACCTTGAAGCAGATGGGCTGCAGCAGCAGAAGACCACACCGGGTGCCACTCCCGCCAGCTAAGAACAGGAAACTGAGGCTACAATTCACACAGGATCACTAAAATTGGATAGTAGAAGATTGGAAAAACGTTACCTGGTCTGATGAGTCTCGATTTCAGCTGTGACATTCCGATGGTAGGGTCAGAATTTAGCATAAACAACATGAAAGCATGGATCCATCCTGCCATGTATCAACGGTTCTGGCTGGTGGTGGTGTATTGGTGTGGGGGATATTTTCATGGTACACTTTGGGCCCCTTAGTACCAACTGAGCATCGTTTAAACACCACAGCTTACCTGAGTGTAGTTGCTGACCATGTCCATTCCTTTATGACTACAGTGTACCCATCTTCTGATGGCTACTTCCAGCAGGATAATGCACCATGTCACAAAGCTCAAATCATCTCCAACTGGTTTCCTGAACATGACAATGAGTTCACTGTACTCCAATGGCCTCCACAGTCACCAGATCTCAATCCAATAGAGTACCTTTGGGATGTGGTAGAACGGTAGATTTGCATCATGGATGTGCAGCCCGCAGACCTGCAGAAACTGCGTGATGCGATCATGTCAATATGGACCAAAATCTCTGGGGAATGTTTTCAATACCTTGCTGAATCTATGTCACGAAGGCAGTTAAGGCAGTTCTGAAGGCAAAATGGGATCCAAACCAGTACGAGCAAGGTGTACCTTATAAAGTGTCCGGTGAGTGTATATTGACAAGCAACGGAAAGGGGTCACTTCTCCACTGTGTATCTTTTCTGGCCATTATTCTTTTTACATTCAATTATTACTGAAAGTGGGAGCAATGGCGGATTGATCTGCTCTCTGACTATCAATATAAGAGGACACTGCATTGACCATGCATGTAAGTGGGTCCTTTTCTCACTGACCACTAATCAAGGGTATGTCTCTCATTGACAAACAATGTAAACAAGCATTACTTTGACAAGCAATGGAAGGGGTCAAATCTCCACTGACATTTGTTTTTTGACCATTATTAACAAATCATTTCATTTGATGATTTTTGCTAAAAAAATTCTAAGTGATGCCAAATTCTTTATTTTTTGGTTTATTTTTGTATCTATTACTATTTTGGTATGCCAATGTACCATGAACAACGATATACATTTTTTTTTAGCAGGGGTTCTCCAAGACCTTCATATTATTTCCGGGGTTCCTTCAGGTTAAAAAGGTTAAGAAAGGCTGGCCTACAGGCTCCCGTGGTGAGAATCTAACTCTGATAAACACTCAATCAGCATTCAACTGCTTTTGTATTGTTCAGTCTAACATTGTGAACACGGGTACATGAAGATACTGTAATTAACATTGACATTAATTGTTCATGTTGACGTGTAACAAAAACTCTTGCAAAGTGTCCCTTTTGCCAATTTCTGCAGTTTTAGTTGAAATCTGAAGTCCTCTGACCCCCACCCCACAACCGTAATCTTCCAGTGCTGCGGGCGTTAAAACAGAAGGGTTTTTTTTCTGTATCTAAATGCTGAGCCTTAAATATTCTTTTAAATGTTCTTATGTGCATGAACACATAGGATAACATTGAGCTGCTTGTACAGCCAAAGTGCTAAACTCTTGTAGAAGAAGCGTTTTTTAAGCCAGTGTGCACGGATCCTAAAGAAAAAAACCTCAAAAAAACGATTGCAGCCTTGACAAGGACTGGCAAACTGCAATATATTGTGTTTTTAATACTAGGTTTAGATGCAATTTACGAATTATTAACTGTTTATTGAATAAAGCCCCTTCTATCCAATTCATGCATATTCTAACACATTACATTTTTTTTAAAATATGAATAAAGGTAAAAAGTATTCAAAACATTTAAAGGATGAAATGAACAAAACTTTCCTAGCATTAAAAGAAGGAAAAATAAGCAATTACATTCAAGCTTGATTTGGAAATGCTTTTTTTATTTAAGTCTCAATCATCCAAGCCCCCCCTCCCAAGCCTGATCCTGCCCACTCTAGCCATTAGAATATGTAATGCATTAGAATATGAAATCCTTTGCTGCCTGTAAGGATTTTGTCTTATTGCAGAAGCTCCTGTAATGCTTCAAGTTGAGTTACTAAGTGCAATGAGTGCTCTGAATCAACAGCTCTGGAGTTCAGCAGGGGAAGTTGTGATTTTCATGGACTGACTCTGTTTAGCAGGTCATAATTTGTAGCTCCAAAGGTGCTGGGTAGCTCTAGAGGATTTGTTTTGGGAAAAAATTACTTTTTATTTTAAATCATTTTTTTATTTTTATATTTCATTCAACTTTTTTTTTAACGCTGTGGACAATAAGAACGGTTTTTACTTTGATCTTCGGAAGAATCAAGTGCATGTCAGTATAATGAAATGTTATTTATAAGGAAGTCTGGACCACATGCTGCTGGATCTTAATGTATTGCAATGACCACCCAGGAATCTTTGTAACCTGAATTACTCTTTACGATGAAGACCTTATTCTCTGTGTTGCTTTTAACTTTTCCTCTCCTGCTCATCGTGAGTATCTGGATTATGTAAATCTCTTGTGAATGTTGCCTAAAATAAATTGTTCACGGTTTGCTAACACCTGATGTTTTCACCGACAGTGTAGTCATTCGAAGATTTAATTTGCTAATGAATGTTATCCTGTTTTCTGCTTTGTAAATTTGTCTAACTACTTTTAACTTGAAAATAATGTAAGTAGGACAAGTACTTTGGGTGCAATGACTGTATTGCTACTTTATTGTGATAGATGTTGGAATACAGAGGTGCAAACTTTTAGAAAAAGACACGTAGGATAAATGTGTATCCCAAACACTTGACACGTGCATTTTTACATACATACACATACACACGTGCACGCACATTCCCCCAATTATAGCAACGATTATTGCATAATATATTGGTACATCATCAATGAAGAATCATAATCATATTCTGTCATGCAAATGCACCAAAATGTTATGCAAATCTATGTATATCAGAAAGTCAGTGGGAATTTTATGCAACATTTTGGATATTTGTGTCTGTCAATCTATATACATTCTCAATATCTATCTATCTATCTATCTATCTATCTATCTATCTATCTATCTATCTATCTATCTATCTATCTATCTATCTATCTCTGTCTCATTCTTTCTTATCTTTTTTATTACTTGGTATCACTATTATTATTATTACAACTATGCAAATGTTTGTAAGCAAGCTATACAACATTATTTCTATATACAAAAAGACATTAGAAATGAGACCAACCTTTAGTTTATTGAATTAAGTCCGGAGTGTTTACTTTTGATTGCATCTATTCAAGCCTACATGGAGAGGGCGCTGTTGCACTTCCATGAATGAAATCCTCACTACTCAACAATGTTTCTCTGTTATCATTGTACAAGCTTTACTATTAACTCCAAGAAGTTCCAATATTTCAGTATCTATATCTATATAGATAGATAGATAGATAGATAGATAGATAGATAGATAGATAGATAGATAGATAGATAGATAGATAGATAGATAGATAGATAGATAGATATATTTTGTGTGTTACAGTATGATATATATCAATATAATAGATTTGACAACATGTTTAATAGCTTTTATATATTAATGCATTTACCTATATAACAATATTAAAAAGTTAAAAAAAAAAATACTCAAAAAATATGAAAATGAGTTAGATGCTTAGCAAAGTTTGGAAAGTAACGGTGAATAAATTATTGGAAGAAATGATTATTGAAAACACATGCATTTATATATAGAACAGATTTGAGATCTGGGCTGACAAATATATATGAAAATTGTTGAAAACCACTAAACATTAAAAAAAAAAATAAAAAAAATGGTAGTACCTTGATGTGGCCTCACAATACAGGATTACTAATCCTTTTTAGCGGTCTTGAACATTTTTTATATATATTTGCTCTTAATAGAAATATCGAAGCTGATATTGTTACTCATTATTTGCGCCTTTATTAGCCCGCCTCTGTTCTATATAGATCTATATATATATATATATATATGTATACGTACCTAATATACCTGGCAAGCTTCCTAGCATTTAGGAATTGAATAATGTATGTCAGTTCACGTTGTGCCTTTATGCCCGTTGGTGGTCACATAACTGGGTCCGAAGTTCAGGCAAATTAAATGAAGATCTTTTGGTCAGTTTTGAAAAACTTAATTCCACACCTTTATCAGCAGTGCATGTGTCTTCATCAAAGAGATGTAGATAGATTTTCATTCCAAAGCTTGTTAGTACATTTAGGGGGAGATTTACTAAACTGATGTACACAGAATCTGGTGCAGCTGTGCATAGCAACCAATCAGCTTCTAACTTCAATATGTTCAATTAAGCTTTGACAATCTGTGCACAGCTGCACCAGATTTTGTTTTAGTAAATAACCCTCAAAGTGTCAATGTCTGCCAAACACGGCAGGCAGAAATATTTTTTTCCTTGTCGCTATGCAGGCAATTCTAACGCTGAAGAGTGAGATTGATGGGCCTTTGACAATAAAATCTGGAAGTTCATTGGTTACTATGCACAGCTGCACCAGATTCTCTGTGCACCAGTTATAGTAAATCTCCCCCTTTGTGTGCATATTTGACACATAATTTGTCGTGCGCTTTTGTAGACTATTGGTAACACTGAGATCTCTTATTTTTTGCATTAGTTCTGCCTTGGAAAAGTAATCAGCAATGGAAACTCAGTGGTTTTAACTCGTTATATTGGTTAGTATAAAACAGTGTTTCTCAAGGCATCCCAACAGGTCATGTTTCCAGGATTTCCCTCAGATGAAATGGCTGTGGTAATTACTAAGGCAGTGAAACTGATCAAATCACCTGTGCAAAATAATGGGAAACCTGAAAACATGACCTGTTGGGGCGCCTTGAGGACTGGAGTTGAGGAACACTGGTATAAAAGATGCCTGGAGCTGACAACTATTGACACGTTCCCTGTGCCTGGGAACAGCAAGTAATTATTCAAAATAGAAGTGCCCATAGAGAGTTTATTATTACACACTATCATCTGTCTAGGCACAGAAAGGCGTAATGGAAACAATCCTTTTATTAATTGCTAAGTAATTAGTCCAAGTGTTATTTTCTTAGAACCAGGACTGACACCTCCTATAATGCAGGGATTAGGAGGCAGTGATACCTGCACTCTGGAGCTGGGGGAGGTCATAAATTCCAAGCAGTATATTTTGATGTTGTGGATGTATTACAATTTACCGATGCTAAAAGAAACCCTGCTTATTGGGTATTCAGAAACCACCAAGAAAGCATATTTCCACTTTATACAAACCTCGACTAGTAAACTTTTTGGCATTCCATTAGAGTCCTGTAAAAAAGCTGAGTATATCCATCATCCTACTGGTTTGGTTAAAGGTAGATTATACTCTTTTACAGAGCAGAGAATAAAAGTGATTACTGTAAACTGATTGGTGGTGTTTATCAAGGGGAAAAATACTTGCTTGGTGGTACCTATTCATCTGGTACAGTACTTCTGTCAGTGATTTTTTTTTTTTCTGAGGACAAATTATCTTTAAAGGGCAACTTAAATTTAAACAAAACCCCCCCTCGCAGCCTCCTAATGCCTGGGTTGAATGAAAAGAAAACTGTCAGCTCCGGTCAGACTAGCTGTACTAAACATCTGAAGTTAGTACAGTGATCTCCCCCCGCTGAGCTGTTATGTTCTGACAGGGGGACCCCGCCAGAACACTCTTTTGGCTGAGAGCTCTGATTGGGAGTCGGTCAGCTACTGGTTTTCCAGCATGCTTGTCCGACAGACCGACATACACACCGGCCGAATGTCGGCCCTTTTTCTTTTAACTAGCCGGTGTCTCCCAACATTCGGCACGTGTGTTCCGGGCTTAACCTAATCTAGAACCCAACCCCCCTTTTTTTCCCCACCACATACACACCTATGTGCTTGCTTACCTCTTCTGAATAGTGGCAGTGTGCTCCAATGTTATCGAGGTGCTTCCTTCACCTACAGCCTTTTGTCCAAAATCAACTCTTCCATCTGTGCAGTCCATTTGCAAATCCACAGCTTTCGATCTTCAAAATTCACCATCTAAATCTAAATTATTACACTGACAACAGCATTTTGAAAGTGAGTATCTGTTATGCCCCGTACACACGGTCGGACTTTGTTCGGACATTTCGACAACAAAATCCTAGGATTTTTTCCGACGGATGTTGGCTCAAACTTGTTTTGCCTACACACGGTCGCACAAAGTTGTCGGAATTTCCGATCGCCAACAACGCGGTGACGTACACCACGTACGACGAGACTAGAAAAGGCCGGTTCAGAACCAAGCGCGGCACCCTTTGGGCTCCTTTTGCTAATCTCGTGTTAGTAAAAGTTTGGTGAGAGACGATTCGCGCTTTTTCAGACTCGTGGCTTTCAGATCGTTTTCTGACGTTCAGTTTGTGCTTGTGGGTTTGTATCTGCTCTTCAGTGCGTGCAGTCAGTTCGTATCGGAGTTTTCTGTGTGATCTTGCCTGCTCGTTGCTGCTTTTCAGGTCGCTCTTCACAGGCCTTGCTGTTCTTCAGTGCGTTCTGTTACTTTGTTCTGAGCAGCCGACCGTTTTCTAGCCATGTTTCGTATGCGTACTCCTCGTACAGTTCGTGCTGTGCGGGGGCTTGGTGTTGGGGTCCTGACCTTGACACAAGTCCAGTCCATGAACAGGGTGGGGAGGAGTTCATGGACCAAGAATTGGTTGCTTCAGCGTGACCAGTTCTCTCATATGCCTTTGCTCCGTGAGAATAATCCTGATGATTTCAGGAACTTTCTCAGGATGACGGACCCCGTATTTCACCGTTTGTTGGCTTCGCTGACCCCCTATATCAGCAGGCAGGATACCTGCATGAGGCAAGCCATCACTCCGGAGCAGAGGCTGGTCGCTACCTTGCGGTATTTGGCCACAGGGAGAAGCCTGCAGGACCTCAAGTTCTCGACAGGCATCTCCCCCCAGGCTCTTCTTTGTGGACATTTACTGCTTGTGTTTGTTTGAGCTGACCCTGACAGAAATGTGTGGAGTGCAGAGAATGTCGTGATTGTGTAACCTTATACAAAGCACTGTTGGCTGTTATTTACTAAATGCAAAGACACTTTTCACTACAAGTGCACTTGCAACTGCACTGAAACAGCACTTGTAGTGCAAAGTGGATTTCCCCTTAGGAAATAACCCCCATTTTCTCATAAAACAACAATTACATCACCCCAAAAGTGTTGTAGTGTTGAGACAATAATCCACACATTCTTGATGAACAATCTTTTTAACCACTTGCCGACCGCCTAACGTATATATACGTCGGCAGAATGGCACGGGCAGGCAGAATCACGTACCTGTACGTGATCTGCCTCCCGCGGGCGGGGGGTCCGATCGGACCCCCCCCCGGTGCCATCGGCGGTCGGCATCTGACTGGGAGCGTCGGGAGGCGAGGGGGAGACCATCCGATCGTGGCCCCCCCCTCGCGATCGCTCCCAGCCAATGGGAATCCTCCTCTGCCTGTGTATAGTTTCACACAGGCAGAGGATGTGATGTCATCTCTCCTCGGTCTGGCAGTTTCCGTCCAGCGCCGAGGAGAGAAGACATGTAAGTGCACAACACACAAACACACACAGTAGAACATGCCAGGCATACCTTACACCCCCGATCCCCCCCCGATCGCCCCCCGACCCCCCCCCAATCACCCCCCCCCCCCCGTCACAAACTGACATTAGCAGTATTTTTTTTTTTTTTTTTTTTTTTTTCTGATTACTGCATAGTGTCAGTTTGTGACAGTTACAGTGTTAGGGCAGTGAGTGGTAGCCCCCTTTAGGTCTAGGATACCCCCCTAACCCCCCCTAATAAAGTTTTAACCCCTTGATCACCCCCTGTCACCAGTGTCACTAAGCGATCATTTTTCTGATCGCTGTATTAGTGTCGCTGGTGACGATAGTTAGAGACGTAAATATTTAGGTTCGCCGTCAGCGTTTTATAGCGTCAGGGACCCCCATATACTATCTAATAAAGGTTTTAACCCCTTGATTGCCCCCTAGTTAACCCTTTCACCACTGATCACCGTATAACTGTTACGGGTGACGCTGGTTAGTTTGTTTATTTTTTATAGTGTCAGGGCACCCGCCGTTTATTACCGAATAAAGGTTTAGCCCCCTGATCGCCCGGCGGTGATATGCGTCGCCCCAGGCAGCGTCAGATTAGCGCCAGTACCGCTAACACCCACGCACGCAGCATACGCCTCCCTTAGTGGTATAGTATCTGATCGGATCAATATCTGATCCAATCAGATCTATACTAGCGTCCCCAGCAGTTTAGGGTTCCCGAAAACGCAGTGTTAGCGGGATCAGCCCAGATACTCGCTAGCACCTGCGTTTTGCCCCTCTGCCCGGCCCACCCAAGTGCAGTATCGATCGATCACTGTCACTTACAAAACACTAAACGCATAACTGCAGCGTTCGCATAGTCAGGCCTGATCCCTGCGATCGCTAACAGTTTTTTTGGTAGCGTTTTGGTGAACTGGCAAGCACCAGCCCCAGGCAGCGTCAGATTAGCGCCAGTACCGCTAACACCCACGCACGCACCGTACACCTCCCTTAGTGGTATAGTATCTGATCGGATCAATATCTGATCTGATCAGATCTATACTAGCATCCCCAGCAGTTTAGGGTTCCCACAAACGCAGTGTTAGCGGGATCAGCCCAGATACCTGCTAGCACCTGCGTTTTGCCCCTCCGCCCGGCCCACCCAAGTGCAGTATCGATCGATCACTGACACTTACAAAACACTAAACACATAACTGCAGCGTTCGCAGAGTCAGGCCTGATCACTGCGATCGCTAACAGTTTTTCTGGTAGCGTTTTGGTGAACTGGCAAGCACCAGCCCCAGGCAGCGTCAGGTTAGCGCCAGTACCGCTAACACCCACGCACGCAGCATACGCCTCCCTTAGTGGTATAGTATCTGAACGGATCAATATCTGATCTGATCAGATCTATACTAGCGTCCCCAGCAGTTTAGGGTTCCCACAAACGCAGTGTTAGCGGGATCAGCCCAGATACCTGCTAGCACCTGCGTTTTGCCCCTCCGCCCGGCCCAGCCCAGCCCACCCAAGTGCAGTATCGATCGATCACTGTCACTTACAAAACACTAAACGCATAACTGCAGCGTTCGCAGAGTCAGGCCTGATCCTTGCGATCGCTAACAGTTTTTTTGGTAGCGTTTTGGTGAACTGGCAAGCACCAGCGGCCTAGTACACCCCGGTCGTAGTCAAACCAGCACTGCAGTAACACTTGGTGACGTGGCGAGTCCCATAAGTGCAGTTCAAGCTGGTGAGGTGGCAAGCACAAGTAGTGTCCCGCTGCCACCAAGAAGACGAACACAGGCCCGTCGTGCCCATAATGCCCTTCCTGCTGCATTCGCCAATCCTAATTGGGAACCCACCGCTTCTGCGGCGCCCGTACTTCCCCCATTCACATCCCCAACCAAATGCAGTCGGCTGCATGAGAGGCATTTTCTTTATGTCCTCCCGAGTACCCCTACCCAACGAACCCCCCCCCAAAAAAGATGTCGTGTCTGCAGCAAGCGCGGATATAGGCGTGACACCCGCTATTATTGTCCCTCCTGTCCTGACAATCCTGGTCTTTGCATTGGTGAATATTTTGAACGCTACCATGCACTAGTTGAGTATTAGCGTAGGGTACAGCATTGCACAGACTAGGCACACTTTCACAGGGTCTCCCAAGATGCCATCGCATTTTGAGAGACCCGAACCTGGAACCGGTTACAGTTATAAAAGTTAGTTACAAAAAAAAGTGTAAAAAAAAAAAAAAACACATACAAAAATATAAAATAAAAAAAAAATAGTTGTCGTTTTATTGTTCTTTCTCTCTCTATTCTCTCTCTCTATTGTTCTGTTCTTTTTTACTGTATTCTATTCTGCAATGTTTTATTGTTATTATGTTTTATCATGTTTGCTTTTCAGGTATGCAATTTTTTATACCTTACCGTTTACTGTGCTTTATTGTTAACCATTTTTTTGTCTTCAGGTACGCCATTCACGACTTTGAGTGGTTATACCAGAATGATGCCTGCAGGTTTAGGTATCATCTTGGTATCATTCTTTTCAGCCAGCGGTCGGCTTTCATGTAAAAGCAATCCTAGCGGCTAATTAGCCTCTAGACTGCTTTTACAAGCAGTGGGAGGGAATGCCCCTCCCCCCCCAACGTCTTCCGTGTTTTTCTCTGGCTCTCCTGTCTCAACAGGGAACCTGAAAATGCAGCCGGTGATTCAGCCAGCTGACCATAGAGCTGATCAGAGACCAGAGTGGCTCCAAACATCTCTATGGCCTAAGAAACCGGAAGCTACGAGCATTTTATGACTTAGATTTCGCCGGATGTAAACAGCGCCATTGGGAAATTGGGAAAGCATTTTATCACACCGATCTTGGTGTGGTCAGATGCTTTGAGGGCAGAGGAGAAATCTAGGGTCTAATAGACCCCAATTTTTGCAAAAAAGAGTACCTGTCACTACCTATTGCTATGATAGGGGATATTTACATTCCCTGAGATAACAATAAAAATGATTAAAAAAAAAAAAAAAATGAAAGGAACAGTTTAAAAATAAGATAAAAAAATAATAATAATAAAGAAAAAAAAAAAAAAAAAAAAAAAGCACCCCTGTCCCCCCTGCTCTCGCGCTAAGGCGAACGCAAGCGTCGGTCTGGCGTCAAATGTAAACAGCAATTGCACCATGCATGTGAGGTATCGCCGCGAAGGTCAGATCGAGGGCAGTAAGTTTAGCAGTAGACCTCCTCTGTAAATCTAAAGTGGTAACCTGTAAAGGCTTTTAAAGGCTTTTAAAAATGTATTTAGTTTGTCGCCACTGCACGTTTGTGCGCAATTTTAAAGCATGTCATGTTTGGTATCCATGTACTCGGCCTAAGATCATCTTTTTTATTTCATCAAACATTTGGGCAATATAGTGTGTTTTAGTGCATTAAAATGTAAAAAAGTGTGTTTTTTCCCCAAAAAATGCGTTTGAAAAATCGCTGCGCAAATACTGTGTGAAAAAAAAAAATGAAACACCCACCATTTTAATCTGTAGGGCATTTGCTTTAAAAAAAATATATAATGTTTGGGGGTTCAAAGTAATTTTCTTGCAAAAAAAAATTATTTTTTTATGTAAACAATAAGTGTCAGAAAGGGCTTTGTCTTCAAGTGGTTAGAAGAGTGGGTGATGTGTGACATAAGCTTCTAGATGTTGTGCATAAAATGCCAGGACAGTTCAAAACCCCCCCAAATGACCCCATTTTGGAAAGTAGACACCCCAAGCTATTTGCTGAGAGTCATGTTGAGTCCATGGAATAATTTATATTGTGACACAAGTTGCGGGAAAGAGACAATTTTTTATTTTTTTTATTTTTTTTTGCGCAAAGTTGTCACTAAATGATATATTGCTCAAACATGCCATGGGAATATGTGAAATTACACCCCAAAATACATTCTGCTGCTTCTCCTGAGTACGGGGATACCACATGTGTGGGACTTTTTGGGAGCCTAGCCGCGTACGGGACCCCGAAAACCAAGCACCGCCTTCAGGCTTTCTTAGGCCGTAAATTTTTGATTTCACTCTTCACTGCCTATCACAGTTTCGGAGGCCATGGAATGCCCAGGTGGCAAAAAAACCCCCCAAATGACCCCATTTTGGAAAGTAGACACCCCAAGCTATTTGATGAGAGGTATAGTGAGTATTTTGCAGACCTCACTTTTTGTCACAAAGTTTTGAAAATTGAAAAAAGAAAAAAAAAAATTTTTTTTCTCGTCTTTCTTTATTTTCAAAAACAAATGAGAGCTGCAAAATACTCACCATGCCTCTCAGCAAATAGCTTGGGGTGTCTACTTTCCAAAATGGGGTCATTTGGGGGGGGTTTGTGCCACCTGGGCATTCCATGGCCTCCGAAACTGTGATAGGCAGTGAGGAGTAAAATCAAAAATGTACGCCCTTAGAAATCCTGAAGGCAGTGATTGGTTTTCGGGGTCCCGTACGCGGCTAGGCTCCCAAAAAGTCCCACACATGTGGTATCCCCATACTCGGGAGAAGCAGCTAAATGTATTTTGGGGTGCAATTCCACATATGCCCATGGCCTGTGTGAGCAATATATCATTTAGTGACAACTTTGTGCAAAAAAAAAAAAAAAAAAAAAAAAAATTTGTCACTTTCCCGCAACTTGTGTCAAAATATAAAACATTCCATGGACTCAACATGCCTCAAAGCAAATAGCTTGGGGTGTCTACTTTCCAAAATGGGGTCATTTGGGGGGGTTTTATGTCATCTGGGCATTTTATGGCCTTCAAAACTGTGATAGGTAGTGAGGAGTAAAATCAAAAATGTACGCCCTTAGAAATCCTGAAGGCAGTGATTGGTTTTCGGGGCCCCGTACGCGGCTAGGCTCCCAAAAAGTCTCACACATGTGGTATCCCCATACTCAGGAGAAGCAGCTAAATGTATTTTGGGGTGCAATTCCACATATGCCCATGGCCTGTGTGAGCAATATATCATTTAGTGACAAATTTTTGTAATTTTTTTTTTTTTTTTTTTTTTTTGTCATTGTTCAATCACTTGGGACAAAAAAAATGAATATTCAATGGGCTCAACATGCCTCTCAGCAAATTCCTTGGGGTGTCTACTTTCCAAAATGGGGTCATTTGTGGGGGTTTTGTACTGCCCTGCCATTTTAGCACCTCAAGAAACGACATAGGCAGTCATAAATTAAAGGCTGTGTAAATTCCAGAAAATGTACCCTAGTTTGTAGACGCTATAACTTTTGCGCAAACCAATAAATATACACTTATTGACATTTTTTTTACCAAAGACATGTGGCCGAATACATTTTGGCCTAGATGTATGACTAAAATTGAGTTTATTGGATTTTTTTTAGAACAAAAAGTAGAAAATATCATTTTTTTTCAAAATTTTCGGTCTTTTTCCGTGTATAGCGCAAAAAATAAAAACGGCAGAGGTGATCAAATACTATCAAAAGAAAGCTCTATTTGTGGGAAGAAAAGGACGCAAATTTCGTTTGGGTACAGCATTGCATGACCGCGCAATTAGCAGTTAAAGCGACGCAGTGCCGAATTGTAAAAAGTGCTCTGGTCAGGAAGGGGGTAAAACCTTCCGGGGCTGAAGTGGTTAATACCTGCACAATCACATGTGCATTTACCAAAGGTTTTTCTGACAAACCAACATGTTTGTTGTATACCATTTTTTGTGGTGTCATTATCCAAAATCAAAATGTGCATTTTATAGAAAACAGGCCTGTGTAAAACCCACAAGAAAGACACAAATCTTGATCTTACAAAGTTCATATTTGGTAGAACTGGAAGGCAATATCAGACATGAGTATTTAGGAACTGTGTTTGATATTGCGTTCAGATGGGGGGAAATCACCCCTGGAAAAGCCAAATTTGGAAGATGCACACAAATTTCCCAATGTCAACATGTGCTATCTGCCATCAGGGAGGATCAAGGGATGTGTTTTGGGGGAGAAAGCCCTTCCTCACCACTACTTTATAATTGAGGAAGGGGTTGCACCCCCAAAACACGTCCATTGATCTCCCGTGATGGCAGATAGCACATGTTGGCACACTGTGTGCATCCTCCAAATTTGGCTTTGGGAAAAATCACAAAAACATTTCGCACATTGTAGCACACAAAAGAAGAAAGTGATTTGGAGGGGCTTTAAACTCGCCCCAAAACATCAATGATGTTTTTATATTTTGGAATAACATCATTGATGTTTTGCTTGATGTTTTCCAATTGTAAATTACACCCCATGATCTCCCCGATCACGATCTGTGCACTTTCTGATGTGAAAGGATCTGGATCCACAACCTCACGATCACCTAAAAAGAGAGGAACCCCAAAATAAATTAGGTTTGCAAAAAAATGCCGCCATCCATCTCTTATCTGAGCCTGTGGTCGCAGACACTCACCTGTTGTGGTGACTACTTCCACCACGTCTTCATCCTCCTGCTCAGCTTGTGTTGGGGGGATTTCCCCTTCTTCCAGAGGGGGGGTCTCTGGTCTCCTCGGATGAGGGGTGTCCTCCGAGTCTTTTCTCCCCTATGTAAAACAAAAATGGTATAATTAGCACACAGATATTTGATGGCAGAACTATAGAAATAGGAAACATTGCTCGGAAGTGGGGTACAATTGTCTATTTTAGCAGAGTTCCAAGATGTATATTTTTTATTGCCCTTTGTCAAGCTGCAATACTTTACCTGTTTGGTACAAGCTTCACAGATGTAACCCCCCCTATAGTATACACTGGAGCACCTGTGTGGCCCCCCCTAATAAAAATGGTGTTCTTGTGTCCCACACTAGTGCTCCAGTGTCCAGATGTGAAAACAGCTGCTCAGTGTCCTCTCCTTACACAGAATCTAGTTTGCATTTCATTCTAGTAACAAAGCCATCTACACAACCCAATTCTTTGAAGACAAGTATAGGGCGTCAAAATGGTGGCCAAATGCATATGGCCTAAACAATGGTATTTTATCATCCGAAATAACAATGTGTGATCCGAACGAATAATGTGCCCATGAACATGAAAGTTGCCATTTTAAACTGTACAACAGTTCCTAAAAGCACATGGAGCAGCACGAACGTAATAAACACAAAAAGAATAGGAACACAGGACAAATACTTACTTTTTTGCAGCACTCTCCGGATCTTTCTGTACTGCTCATGTTCTCGTAATTTCAGGTTCGACCACCGCTTCCTGAGCTGATCTTTCGATCGTCGTACCCCGAATTTCCGGTGCAGACTCCTGACCACTTTCGCCATGATCTTGGCCTTTCTGACATTGGGGTTGGGGTAAGGCCCATACTTTCCATCATAGTCGGCCTTCTTCAGGATGTCCACCATCTCCAACATCTCCCCAAAGGACATATTTGAGTCCTTTAATCTCCTTCTGGATCGGGACATTTCAGGCTCCAGCCTTTCCTCCTCCTCCTCCTCCTCGTTGCTGTACTTAGCACTAGCCTGCTGTCTCTCCGCCATGTGCTCTTCCTCCACTGCGCCGAACGAAAAGGGGCGGGGACTAGACTAGAAAGAACGTCAGGGGCGGGCGGAGTTATACGCATGCGCAGTGTGTATAAATCGTAACGCGCGCGTCTTACGTACGATCTGTGAGCGGAGGAAGGAGCATCGGAGACGCTGATCGTGCTAACGAAGGTAGGATCTAAACTTGGGCCTATACTGCTTCGAAATGGAAGCCTATATTGTAACAAGATTAGGGGAGTTTGGCCTGACATTAGGGTTTGTCTTGTGTTGTGTCTTGCAGAGAAAATGGATGGGTTCAACGACCACAATTTCCTGCCCCTGTTCATAGACAAGTACAGGGAGCTGCCCTGTCTGTGGCAAGT
The DNA here is from genome assembly GCF_042186555.1 of Aquarana catesbeiana. Lineage (NCBI taxonomy): Eukaryota > Metazoa > Chordata > Amphibia > Anura > Ranidae > Aquarana > Aquarana catesbeiana. Next base: position 83,244,936 of record NC_133328.1, read on the forward strand.
GAGACACCCCCACTATAATCACAAACAGAAGAGGCAGGCAGCGCTGGAGAAACTGCTGGAGTTGGTGAAGCCGGTGGTCCCCACAGCAACCATCCCTTATTTAAAAGCTAAAATTGGTGGCCTGAGGAGCACTTATCTTAGGGAGCGCAAGAAGGTCACGGATTCCCAGAGGTCCGGAGCTGCAGCAGATGACATTTATGTCCCCAGACTGTGGTACTATGAGAGACTGCAATTTCTGTCAGACCACACTGAAGTTAGGGAATCCCTCTCCACTCTTCCTTCCACTCTTCCTTCCACCCCAGCCAAAGCTTCCGATGTCCAACCTGGGCCTTCCAGCCAGGAAGAAGTGGAGGAGCCCAGCTGGAGTCAGGTATAGCATTCTTCTACAGATTTCTGGTCAATAAATAAATTATGTTTATTAGATGTTATTATTGATCACTAATTGCTGATTAAAAAAAGTGCTTTACATATCAATAGACAGTAGTGGGCACCCAAAATTGGGACAAGAATGAAAACTGCTGGGCTCAGAAGGATAGTCTGTTATATTTGTTAACATTCAATTTGCAGCAGTCAGGAGGTGAAAATTGTGTGTGATTGATGAATAGAAAACTAAAACTATGTCCCTTTTTCATACACAGGAAGACCTCAGCCAGGAGGAGGCTGTGGAATGTGGCAGCCAGGAGGAGGCGGGGATTATTAGTGTCAGCCAGGAGGAGGCGGGGATTAGTGGCAGCCAGGAGGAGGCGGGCCTAAGTGTCAGCCAAGAGAAGCCTGGGACAAGTCGCAGCCTGACTGAGTCTCAGGTCCCTCCCCTCCGCCTGCCATATAAACGAGTCAGGAAGGCCACTCCGAGTCCCGTGCAGGATTCAGCGTACAGGCTGATCCAGGAGGCTTCGGCGTCCCTCCGAGCCTTCCCCAGTCCTGAAGAGGCCTTTGCCTGCATGGCTGCCACAAAATTGCAGGGCATGCAGGAGGGCCAACGCAAGATCTCTGAGGACCTGATTTATAAAGTCCTTCGTAAGGGGTTGAGTGGGGAACTGACACACAAGACGAATGTCATTGAGAGGGACGATCCTCCTCCTCCTCCTCCTCCTCCTCCTGCTGCCACAACTCCACCACCACAGCCAAAGCCTGTAAGGAAGCGTGGAAAGAAGACCAAAGAGTGATGACCCTGGGTTCAGTCTGGTCCGACAGAAGATGCAGTCTCTCGTATGACCACAGCCTGGGGACACAGATGTCATCTGCTGCTTTCCGGATCTCTGGGACTTCTGGACCAGACTGCCCTCCCTTAGATATGGACTCCTCAGGCCACCAATTTTGCTTTTAAATAATTGATGTCTGCCCTGGGGGTCCAAGGCTTCGCCCACTTCTGCAGTTTCTCCAGCGTTGCCTCCCTCTTTGTTTAGTTGTGAGCCCTTAATAAAATTTTTTTAGGGAAATTCTACTCTCCTGTGTGTGTTTTCATCCAAAAAGGACAGTTTGTTGGTGACGATTCAGGTACATTTCTAAAGTACAATGTGAAATTAAAAAGGGACAACAACACCAAACAATCTCCTACAGATTAAATAGAACAACATATTAGTGGTGTTGTGGGAACTTGTCACCAAAAACACACACAAACATTTTCGGGAGTACAAATCAAAATCACCAAAAAAAAAAAAAAATAAAAAAGAGAAACACAAAAAAAGAATCTACATTAAAGTCCAAAAATAAAAAAAAATGTTGTTGTCAGATGTGAGAAATCTAAATATATTGAGGGAATCCCGATAAATAGTAACGAAATAAGTTTGTGAGAAGTGTGTGTGAATATGAGCATCAAAACTACTTAATTCTTGTCATATTATAAAGAAGAAGAGAGTGCGCTATATTAAACCATTTTGAACATTGCAGCGTGACGAAAGTGCTGTATCCATTCCGAACGCTACGTTTACCAGAACGAGCTGTCCCGTGTCGGAATTTCTTCTGAGCATGCGTGGCACTTTGTGCGTCGGAACAGGCCACACACGGTCGGAATTGACGCGATCGGATTTTGTTGTCGGAAAATTTTATCTCCTGCTGTCTAACTTTGTGTGTCGGAAAATCCGATGGAAAATGTCCAATGGAGCCCACACACGGTCGGAATTTCCGACAACACGCTCCGATCGGACAATGTCCATCGGAAAATCCGACCGTGTGTACGGGGCATTAGTGTGAATGTACTGTATTACCCAACTCCTTTTTGTCCGTAATCTGTCTGTAATCTAGGGATCCTGGAATGCACCTACTGGTGATGCTAGAACTCATTGTTACCTCTCACATTCAGAAAGCCTCATGCAAAAAAAGCTACCAACCAAATTCAAACTGGACGTTTAAAGCAGTTGTAAAGGCATAATTAAAAAAAATGTAATATATTATAATTCCCTGCTCTGTGCAATGGTATTGCACAGAGCTATCCCTTACCTCCTCCTCTGGGTTCCTCAACCGGTGTTATCCACTCCTTCTCTTCTTGAGTGCCCCCATAGTAAGCTGTGTGCTATAGGGACACTTGTGCAGGTGCGCTCCCAAGCCTGGCTGTGTGCATCCATAGACACACACAGCGCGGCTCAGCCATGTCCCTTGCTCCCTCCTCACAGAATTTGATTGACAGCAGAAAAAGCTAATGGCTCCCGCTGCTTCCTCTGTTTCCTGTGAGCTGTGAGAAGTGGGAGGTGGAGCAGTGCTGCTGCAGATGAGCACAGAGCTGGATCAAAAGAGGAGTCCGGGGTGGGTGGGGCTGATATTGGAAGGTTTTTACCCTTAATGCAGAGAATGCATAAAAAATAAAATAATAATAATAATTAAAAAACTTACACCTTTAGAACCACTTTAAATGTAAATGCTGATATAGGACATAGGGAGAGGGGAAGTTATACTATGCAGGATCCAGATATAGAATGTATGTATAGACTTGTCAGGGCTCTTATTGTGCAGAGCATTTTACATTAAAGGATTCACATTAACCACTTCACTTCCGGAAGATTTACCCCCCTTATCACCAGGCCATATTTTACGATATGGCACTGCGTTATTTTAACTGACAATTGCACAGTCATGCAACACTGTACCCATATACAATTAATGTTTTTTTTCATACAAATAGAGCTTTCTTTTGGTGGTATTTGATCACCTCTGCGCTTTTTATTTTTTGCGCTAGAAAACAAAACAAGACCGACAATTTTGAAAAAAAACAAAAAATATATTTTTTACTTTCTGCTATAAAACCTACCCAATAAAAAAATTGTAAAAATCGAATTTTTTCATCAATCTGGCCAATATGTATTCTACTACATATTTTTGGTAAAAAAAATCCCCAAAAAATTTTTGGTTTGCGCAAAAGTTATAGTGTCTACAAACTATGGGATATTTTTATGGAATTTTTATTTATTTAAAATTTTTTACTAGTAACGGAGGCAATCGACGACTTATTGATATTGCGGCGGACTAGTCGGGACACTAACTGACACTTTTTGGGGACCAGTGACACTAATAAAATGATCAGTGCTAAAAATATGCACTGTATCTGTACTAATGACACTGGCAGGGAAGGGGTTAACATCAGGGGTGATCAAAGGGTTAAATGTGTGCCTAAGGCCCCTTTCACACTTGTGTGACTTTTTCCTCTGACTTTGGACTACAGATTCGCATGATAAGTCGTACCCCATGATTCCCAATGATCATTCATATCTGTGCATCTGAACTCAATAAGTGAACATTTGGTGCCTGCTATGTTTTAGTAATAATTTAGAAATGTTAATTGTGCCTAAGCAGTACCCTAAAAATGTACCTAAAAATAGCAGTGTACTGCCTGGTATGTGAATGTGCCTAGGCACTGCTGTGCTTGCAGTCCTGCTGTATATCTGCAGTGTGAGAGTAAAGCACTGCTGCCTTATTTTGCAAGTTTTGAGATTTGTTGGTGACACTACTGTGCTACTCACTGTTCTCCTTGCTAGAGGCTTTGACACGAGGAAGCAAAGCCCTGTCTCTACTGTGCTGGCCACCTCCATACAGATACATAGTGCAAAACAAGGTATGATAAGCCAGTAGCGGGGAAAGGATCAACTGCAGAGAGAACACAAGTGATACTAGTGACTAGTACTTTTAAAGTGCCTTGAAAAACGTATTCATACCCCTTGTAATTTTCCACATTTTGTCATGTCACAACCAAAAACGTAAATGCATGTCATTGGAATTTTATGTGATAGACCAACACAAAGTGGCACATAATTGTGAAGTGGAAGGATAATGATAAATGGTTTTCAACATTTTTTACAAATAAATACCTGAAAAGCGTGGTGTGCATTTGTATTCAGCCCCCTTTACTCTGATACCCCTAACTAAAATCTAGTGAAACCAATTGCCTTCAGAAGTCACCTAATTAGTAAATAGAGTCCATCTGTGTGTAATTTAATCTCAGTATAAATACAGCTGTTCTGTGAAGCCCTCAGAGTTTTGTTAGAGAACCTTAGTGAACAAACTGCATCATGCAGGCCAAGGAATACACCAGACAGGTCAGGGATACAGTTGTGGAGAAGTTTAAAGCAGAATTGGGTTATAAAAAAATATCCCAAGCTTTGAACATCTCACAGAACACTGTTCAATCCATCATTGGAAAATGGAAAGAGTATGGCACAACTGCAAGCCTACCAAGACATGGCTGTCCACCTAAACCGACAGGCCAGGCAAGGAGAGCATTAATCAGAGAAGCAGCCAAGAGACCCATGGTAACTCTGGAGGAGCTGCAGAGGTCCACAGCTCAGGTGGGAGAATCTGTCCACAGGACAACTATTAGTCGTGCACTCCACAAATCTGGACTTTATGGAAGAGTGAATGTTTGCGAGAAGCCATGTGAGGGACACAGCAAACATGTGGAAGTCGGTGCTCTGGTCAGATGAGACCAAAATTTAACTTTTTGGCCTAAAAACGAAACGCTATGTGTGGCAGAAAACTAACACTGCACATCACCCTGAACACACCACCCCCACTGTGAAACATGGTGGTGGCAGCATCATGTTTGGTAATGCTTTTCTTCAGCAGGGACAGGGAAGCTGGTCAGAGTTGATGGAAAGATGGATGCAGCCAAATACAGGGCAATCTTAGAAGAAATCCTGTTAGAGTCTGCAAAAGACTTGAGACTGGGGTAGAAGTTCACCTTCCAGCAGGACAAAGACCCTAAACATACAGCCAGAGCTACAATGGAATGGTTTAGATCAAAGCATATTCATGTGTTAGAATGGCCCAGTCAAAGTCCAGAACTAGATCCGATTGAGAATCTGTGGCAAGACTTGAAAATTGCTGTTCACAGACGCTCTCCATCCAATCTGACAGAGCTTGAGCTATTTTGCAAAGAAGAATGGGCAAAACTGTCACTCTCTAGATGTGCAAAGCTGGTAGAGACATTCCCAAAAAGACTTGCAGCTGTAATTGCAGCAAAAGGTGGTTCTACAAAGTATTGACTCAGGGGGGCTAAATACAAATGCATGCCACACTTTTCACATATTTATTTGTAAAAAATGTTGAAAACCATTTATCATTTTCCTTCCACTTCACAATTATGTGCCACTTTGTGTTGGTCTATCACATAAAATCCCCAAAAAATACATTTATGTTTTTGGGTGTAACGTGACATAATGTGAAAAATTTCAAGGGGTATGAATACTTTGTCAAGACACTGTACATCAGAATGCCTTTGTTGGGCACAACTTTCAGAATTTAGCTCCTCTTTAAAGTAAACTAAGTGAACTTTCTAACTGGTACAGTTGTACAGTTTACTGGATAGTAATGGTAGTTTATTGAATGCTTTCGCTTCTTGCCAGGAAATTTTAATGTGGCCGTGTAGTTTATTTCTAGCTTTGAGGGAAAAGTTACTTTATTTTTGTACAAACCATCATTAAAGCTTAACTCCACTTTTGTGGGGGAAAAAAAAAAAAAGAAAGAAAAAATAATATAGCGTGTAGAATTGCGACACAAGTCATTGTAATTGAATGGTATTAAAAATGACCTTACCTTTTCAATCTGCAGTCGCTGTAATTTTCTGAAAATGCAATGCAATATGACTACCTGGAGGTGTTCTGTACAAAGAATGTGTACAGAACGCCCCCCAGAAACAATTTCCTGCTTGTGTGATTGTCTCTCTGATTTTCCCAGAAGTCTGCACTAAGATACAAGTCAGATTTCAGGCAACCCCTGGAACAAAAAATGTCATTTTTGGTGAGATACTCCCAATAGGAAATCACGTCTAAAGGAACGCAGGCCCTGCAGTTTTCATCATTAGTGCCCTGAAGCAGCTGCAGCTGATTGATAATTATGAAACCACTCCCATTAGACTCACTTTTCCACATGGGCACAGACAGACACACAGGGATTTCTTCAGACTAACAAAAGGCAGGAATCTGCAACAAAGTCTGTTATAATCCTTGCAATGTACAAAGATCCCCCCCAGAGGGAAATGTTTTTTTTTTCAGCAAAAGTGGAATTACGCTTTAAGGAAATTCCCACCTATATGTTCTTTACAGCTGTGAAATGAACACAATACCTACAGAACGATGACAATCTCTTGCCAAAAAAAACTAATATTTTATTATATTTATCTTTGTGGTTGTTGTTTATTTAATGGACATCATTTTTGTGGGCCATTTACACAGCAGAATACACACTGATTAGCAGAATGTTGCTCTTTGTACAGATCTGTTTGCTTTATACATTCATAGTTGCAGGTTTGTATTCAGATTAGGACTGCTGGATGTGTATACTTTTATCAGTTGAAACGATACCTGTGTGGAAGTATAAGATATTGATTTGAAATAAACACCAGTCTGAATGTGCAAGCAGAGGACACAACCTACATATCTAGGTCCAAGTATGTTTCAACAAAAAATAGCTTTAGTGTACCAAGCCACATCACTACTTAAAGAGAAACTGTAGCCTGGTCACATAATTTGTAATAAAAACATCTTTGCCATTCTGAAGCTTCCCTTCAACCACCTTGCATATTATTTTATATATACTGTGATTCTGTACCTGCCAAATATGCTGCAGAAATCTCCCTCCACTGCATCTGGCTGCAACCATTTTAACTGTGGGCAGCTGAAGCTGTTGCCTGTTCACTTCCTGGATTTACACAGACACACAGAGGCACATTTCCAGCGCTGCAGCTCTCATTTGCCCTCTTATGGCTCATCCCCCTTCCCTTAATGGCAAACTCTCAGGAGAGTGAGAGAGAGAGCTGTGCATGATGTCATAAGCCTAGGCTTTTTACCAGACAAGAAACAGGAAGTGGGCTGTATAAGGTTTTTACTGGCAGAAAAAAATGTTTTACTATCTAAAGTTAAAACAACAAGGGCAGAAGATTTAATAGATGAAAAATGACTAAAGTTCCACTTTAAATCAGACCTCAGTAATTCTACAGGTCTGCATGAATAAACAATGTCATATTATACAAACAGAATCTTTGGTTTCCATTGAAGAGCAGTCCTTGGGTTTTAGTTCAGTGACTTTGTCTAGGCTAGTGATGATGTCATTAGTCTGCTGCAGGCAGGGGAAAGCATTACCTCAGTGTCTTCTCCCCAGTGATTAGACTGTACATGCTAAGTTTGTAGAAAGTCACAAGGTGAGAGGTCATCTGTGTAAGACATTTTTGAACACAGCCAAGTGCAAAGATTTGCAAGATCGTGCCATCTCAGAGCCAGCAACACAATCCAGAAAGTGAATAAATAATACTTGTACAAAGATGGTACCATCCTTCTGGAGAAGAAAGGAGATAAAAGCTTTGATAGAGGAAGCACCATAAGGTTCACGTTTACTGTGCTCCTCAGCTCCAGCTCCTTCCATTTTTTTTTTTTTTTTTTTTAAACAATAAGCTTTTATTGATGTTAAAATATAGCATTTGTACAATCATACTAACATTTGTACATGAGTATCATATAAAAATATAACTGTATATAATTGAATTTAATGATAGAGTATTTTACTAGCGAAACCAACAAGATGGCTTTGTAATCAGCCTATCTTTACATCAATTGTTTATTTGAAATACTCAGAATTTATGTATCAAAAGCTCCTTCCATTTTTGACTACTTGCTGTTTGTCAGAAAGGGAGATCCGGAATTTGTGCAGCAAACACTCCGTGACAACGATAAAGAAAATCAAGGTATTTAAAAAAATACAAATTTCAATTGCCTTCCATAAATGACTGGTCTGTAAGTGTCCATAGACCGGTAACTGATGTACCTATTATTGGTAGTCAGTGACCATAAAAGATCTCTGGAAACTGAAGGGAAAAAGTATAAGGAGGTCCTAATCTGTGTGATGATTGGTTCAAATTACACAACCTTAAGAGCAGAAGATGCACAAAAGAAAGGCAGTTGAATGACGATGAATGATAATATGTATTCCTATATACAAAATGGAGCTTCTACCATTCACCAACTAGTAAGTTCAAATGGATGATGGCTACAGCTAAATAAATGAACAGAGACCTTGATGTTTTTTATTCAAAAATGAAGAAATGCACCACCCGCACATAGGTGCATAAGAACTACAACCATGCTTTGCAGTTCCATCCTGCCCTATCTCTACATCACGACTATGTTCTTGAAAAATGATAGAAATGTAAAGGTTGGGGGCCAGGCATCTGACACAGCTAATGTGAAGAGGCTGTAAAGCATGTAGGTGGGGTGCAGCAGCAATAACACATACAGTCTAAGTGTAATAGAAGAACTTGTATTGAATTAATGCAAAGAGAGTTCACAATAAATCCAGTGGGAAGGCAGCCCAGATGGGAACACTCACAGTTCCAGCAGCATGTAGTGAGCAGGATTCAGTTGAACTGACAGTATTTGTTGATAGGGGCAGAATGCGGCCTGGCAGTCTTGTGTCCGGAGAAGTTGGGAGCCCTACAATTTCCCTCCTCTGCTCCTTCTGTCCCTACTAGGTGGAGTGCCTGTCCTTACTCTACCAACTCACAAAAATGCGTGCGAGCGACCCAGGGTCTTAAATAAGCTCTGCCTTACCCAAGATGGCCGCCAGCGTCACATGGGGCAGCAGCATTGCTTCCCCAGTGATCCAGGGAACCATTTTCCACTTGATTTCCCCTCCAACTGCAGTGCCCCTGCCAAAGAGCGCTACCTGCAGTAGAGAAAGTAGACTGCACCTGCCTACAAGATGGCCATGCACTAGTACATTTTTAAACAAAACATTCATACAAAAATTCTCATAAGTACCTTTAATGACTTAACAAATTTCATTCAGAAAGGATTGCCTTTGACATTTAAATGAAAACCACAGTTAGAAATGTATTTGTTTGGGAAAAAATTTCCATCCTGCTCCTCGAAATTTCTCATCACTGATGTTGAAAACAAATATGTATTTGACCTTACTAATAATTAGAGAATTGAACAAATGTTTCTAAAATGAAAAATTCCTAAATACATTTTACTATATGGCCAGCCTAAAGTGATTACAGAGTAAAAAATGTAATTTAGAAAAGTAACAAACATGTCATACTTACCTGCTCTGTCCAGTGGTTTTTCACAGAACAGCCCAGATCTTCATCTTCTTGTGTCCCCTGCCGGCGCTCTGGGCCCCTCCCCCTTTGCCCCCAGAGCAAGCCGCTTGCTGTGGGGGTACTCATGCGTGCTTGCTCCCGAGCCGGCTCTCTATGTCCGTAAGACACAGAGAGCGTGGCTCAGCCCTGCCCCCTGCTCCCGCCTCACTGGCCGTGAGTAACAGCAGTGGCACCAAATAGCTCCTGCTGCTGCATCTCAGCCAATCAGGGGGAGAGACTCGGGAGAGCGTCGGGTCTTGTGCACATGGCTGGATTGAGATCAGGGTTAGATATTAGGTGCAGCTGAGGGGGGAGCTGCACACTGAGGGCCGGTTCACACTGGTCCGACAAGTGCTCCTACTTTGGGAACACAAGTCGCATGACACATCAAAATCAATGGTTCCCTATGAGAGCCATCTTAACTGGTCCGACTTGTGCCGGTCCGACTTTTAAAAAGGTTCCTGCACTACTTTAGTCCGGCTTAGGTCCGATTTTAGCCCATTGAATTTAATTGAAGTCACATCCAGGTTGGATCAGCATCTTAACTGATCCGACTTGTGACATGCAACTTGTGCAAAGAGGAATGTTAGCAATGTAAAATGTATTGAAAAAATAAAAGGTGCGGGGGTCCCCCTCCAAGACCATACCATACACTTCGGTCTGGTATGGATTTTGAGGGGGGAAAAAATGCATGGTTTCCTCCCCCCCCAAAATCCCAAAATCCATACCAGGCCATATGTCCTTAACATATGCCCCCCCCCCCGCCAAAAAAGCACCTTGTCCCCATGGGGACAAGGTTCCCTTCCTCACAAACCTGGGCTGTGGGGGTCTGTGGGCAGGGGGCTTATTGAAATCTGGAAACCCCCTCCCCCTATATGAATAAGTATGGGGTACATGCACCCAAAAAAAAACAGTGTAATGTAACAAAAAACATGAGGCAGTTTTTGACAAGTCCTTTATTAAAAAATTACTAATATCCTCTGATGTAGATCCAATGTCAATCACAATTTCTTCCTCTGCCGCCCCGATAAAAAAAAAAAAAATTGCTCCTCCCCCTCCCGCCATTCTGTTGGCTCCTGTGCCTGACAGTTCTTATATAACTATGGGGCGTGGCCATGTGGTGACGTAACCCGGAGACCCCGCCACCTGTGATGTCACAGACCTGAGCATGATGGGTCTGTGATGTCACAAGGGGTTGGGGTTTCCTGGCCACACCCCATAGCTGTATAAGAACCGTCAGACTCCAGAGCTGAAAGAACGTCAGGAGCCAGCATCCGAGGAGGAGCGTTATTTTTATTCAGCGGTTTGGATGCAGGGAAGGAGACATCCTGATTGATGTTGAATCTACTTGGGGGGACATTATTAATTTTTAATATATGATACGTAGGCTCATTCACATGGAGGGTTAGGATCTGCAGGCCCCCCATGTTAAAAGGGGCTTCCAGATTCTGATAAGCCCCTTACAACCACAGCCAAGGGTTGTAGAGAAGAGGCCCTTGTCCCCATCAACATGGGGGAAAAGGTGCTTTGGGATGGGGACCCTCATGCCACAGGTCTGTGATGTCACAAGGTGGCACAGTCTCCAGGTTACATAACCACATGGCCACGCCCCATAGCTATATAGGAACTGTTAGTCACAGGACCTGGCAGAATGGCGGGATCCAGCCCCGGAGAAGGACAGTTTTTTATTTTTATCGGGTCAGCGGGAGCGGAGGAAGACATCATGATGGATATTGGATCTACATCAGAGGACATTAGTAATTTTTAATAAAGGACTTGTCAAAAACTGCCTCATGTTTTTTGTAAAACTACTCATTTTTTTTTGGGTTGAATGGGTAGGGGTACTATGGGGTACACCATACTCATTCCAATAGGGGAACCCTATTAGGTCTGGTATGGATTTTGAATAGAACAGGTAAGTATAAATGGACTTCTTTAGCAAGTGTTTTTTTGTTTTTTGTTTTTTGCCTTTTTTTTTAAGAGGCTACAGAGTCAATTTAAGCAACTAAGACCTTTTTTCTTAAATGCACCTGAAATCATGCTTCATTTGTCCATCTATACAAACTCTAAGACTGAATTACTGAGCACTTATGTAGAATACAAATACTATGTTTTACTTTACGCATTACAAATGTCTTTCTGGATGGGCTTTCAGAAACTTTTACATTGGGTGCATTTAAGGTTGTGTGTGGAGGATGTCATTTGTACTTCCTTTTCTGGTAATAATAACTGCCATTACTGAGTAGCTGTAAAACAGACTACCTCTCTGGCTTTAAATTTAAAGTATATAGATTATGGCAATAATTTAGTGCTATCCAGTTGTAAAACATTTAGGCATCCAAAGAAGCAGCATTCCGTTTCTGTAAAGACTATTCACTGCCCTTGAAACATAATTAATGGTGCAGCCTCTACTCCAGCATCTAGGGGTTTTTGGATGCCTTTTTTCTCATTACTAAAGTGTGGATATGTATAACTTCAAACTAAATTGGGGCTATTATTTTAGACAATCTTTTTCACTGATAGTACCCAGCAAAAAAAAAAAATGTAATTTGTACTTTATACAAAAACTAGGATGGCTTAACACATGACTTCCTATGCATTAGCTTTCGCTAGTGTAATGGAAGAAAAATGCTTACTTTCAATGCCACCTATGAGGATATGGCTCTGAAGGATGAATGCAGCTACCAGGCCATTCATCCTGTAATAAAACTTAATTTTTGCCAGTATTTCTCCCTCAATTTTCTTTTGATGCCAGCTGTGGCTAAATGTGCTTTTTGAGCAGTATGGATTCAGACTTGAGAGTGTGAATTTCTGTAGGACCAACAGAGTAAAAAATGGAAAATGGAGGCGGGACATTGTGTGAGGCATGTTGGTGAATATGTCCACATTACAAAAAATGTTATAATGGGATGTCTAAAGTAGATCCTGTATAGAGTGATGATACCCACAAAATATATTGCAAGAAAATGGTATATAGTTTAATACAAAAAGATCATAAAACCAAATACATAATAAAAGAAATACATTTGGGCTACAATGAAGCATGTTGACATATGTAGGTTTACAGACATGGTTCGAATAATGATTATACATGTACAGAACATGATAAAATGGTGTAATACATGGTACACTAGATAGATGTATGCATCAATAGATGTTAACTCTACGCGTTTCTTGGCTTGAAACCAATCGTCAGGAGTCTGATGCAGTGTAGCTGCATTGAAAAAATAACTATGTGTCAGTAGAAGTATGGGGAAAATGGACTCATAAAAATGCAAATTTATTTTGATATACTCACAGAGGATGCATGGGTGAATGATAACCCATACATTCTGGTGCAATGTTGGTCCGGGTGCACTGAATCTCCCCTGGGGTTGAGGCAGAAAGCACGCTCCAAAAGACCGTCGGCCCCGACCGACAGAGTGGCCGGAGCGCCTACAAGGGCCACCAAGCGGGGACAGATGACGAGGCCCAGGGAATGGGAAAAACGCTGGGAAAGAAAAGAGGAGATGTGAATGTGAGTGACTTGAGTGAAAGATAAGGAGTGAAAGAAAAAACAAGGGATAGGGCCCAAGATGTGCATAAGTGTAAATATGTGAAATGACCCATCACCAAGGGAAGAGGTGAGTGAGACGAGATGTGGGTGTGTGAAACGGGAAGCCACTGCAGGTGTCAGTGGAGAAGTGTGGAGGTGTACAGGGAGATTACCTGTGGTGAGACTGCCGGGCCAGGTGACGTGCCCTGAGGAGACATGGTGAGCGCTCGGGGTGCCCGGCCAGTGATGGCCGTTATAAAGCCGAGGGCCAGGGGCGTGCTCACGCCAACGTCATGGGCGGGCATAGTGACGCGACGGGGGCGGGCAGCCAGGAACATCGTGCGGCCCCCTCCCAGCCCCGCAGCGTCAAGGCCCTGGTTGGTAAATCACCAAAAAGCTCCGCCTGCGGCAGCCGGAGGCGCCAGAGGCGGGACGTGGGAGTCATGACGTCGATGCGTCGAGGCCAGGGTCCGCCCCCGTCAGTGATGGGACGGGTGGCGGGTCGTGGACTGGGCGCATCGCAACCCCGGGAGAAGACCAGATGGGTCCCGCACCAACTGCATCAGGAGAGTGGTAGATAGATAATGTGAATATCGAGGAGGTTAAAATGTAAATGCTATGGAAATGAAAAAACGAAAAATAAAAGGAAAAAACAAAGTAAACAAAATAAACAGGCCTTATGAAGGCTAATAATCTCTGCCCTGATTAAAAGCAGTGGTTGGCAGAGATAGTAACATGATAGCCACAGAATCTTGCAATGAATATAATCATTAAGCAAGAGAGTGTGGAGATAATAAGCAATAGCCCTGAATAAATATAAGGTATGACTAAGGGGAAAACAGAAAATGAAAAAATAAGAAATGGGAGACAAGTTATGAGGGTAAAAGGATGAATAAAAAACAAAAACAAAGAACAGCTTTAGCCCTGAATTGAATCAGTTTATATTGTCTGACTAAAGGGAAAACAAATAAACCCAATAAATAAAGTAAAAAAGAAAAGTAAAGAAAAACAAAAAATAAAAAACAAAAAAGAACAACTTTAGCCCTGAATTAAATCAGTATTTGCCTGACTAAAGGGAGAACAATGACGACACAGATTTTCAGCCCTGAATTAAATCAGTATTAATTTAGCTAAAAAGGGAAATGACGGAAACAAAGGAAACATATTAGATATACTAACGGTATCAATAGCTGTGTTAGTGTAACTCTTGCACTGAAGTAAGTCAGTAGGCAAGAGGGGGACCATAGGTCTCTATAACATGAAAGATACCAAGGAGAAGAGGAAGACGAAAAAGCAAAACAAAAATGAGGGACAAATAATAAGACAGTGTTAAGAATAAAGAATAAGAAATGGGTAGATGTGGGATAAGGAAAATATATGGGGTTGGAAGGTATGAACTGGATAGGTGGATTGTCAGGTCACAGGGAACAGGTGTCTGCCACCCTGGTAGTTATATGTCAAAATTGGGGTTGTGACCTGTCCACTTATTTTTGTGTGAATGCACCAACATGCCTCCATCCCATAGGTACAGAAAAAAATGGAAAATGGAGGCGGGACTTTGTGTGAGGCATGTTGGTGAATATGTCCACATTACAAAAAATGTTATAATGGGATGTCTAAAGTAGATCCTGTATAGAGTGATGATACCCACAAAATATATTGCAAGAAAATGGTATATAGTTTAATACAAAAAGATCATAAAACCAAATACATAATAAAAGAAATACATACAAAAATAAGTGGACAGGTCACAACCCCAATTTTGACATATAACTACCAGGGTGGCAGACACCTGTTCCCTGTGACCTGACAATCCACCTATCCAGTTCATACCTTCCAACCCCATATATTTTCCTTATCCCACATCTACCCATTTCTTATTCTTTATTCTTAACACTGTCTTATTATTTGTCTCTCATTTTTGTTTTGCTTTTTCGTCTTCCTCTTCTCCTTGGTATCTTTCATGTTATAGAGACCTATGGTCCCCCTCTTGCCTACTGACTTACTTCAGTGCAAGAGCTACACTAACACAGCTATTGATACCGTTAGTATATCTAATATGTTTCCTTTGTTTCCGTCATTTCCCTTTTTAGCTAAATTAATACTGATTTAATTCAGGGCTGAAAATCTGTGTCGTCATTGTTCTCCCTTTAGTCAGGCAAATACTGATTTAATTCAGGGCTAAAGTTGTTCTTTTTTGTTTATTTTTTGTTTTTCTTTACTTTTCTTTTTTTCTTTATTTATTGGGTTTATTTGTTTTCCCTTTAGTCAGACAATATAAACTGATTCAATTCAGGGCTAAAGCTGTTCTTTGTTTTTGTTTTTTATTCATCCTTTTACCCTCATAACTTGTCTCCCATTTCTTACTTTTTCATTTTCTGTTTTCCCCTTAGTCATACCTTATATTTATTCAGGGCTATTGTTTATTATCTCCACACTCTCTTGCTTAATGATTATATTCATTGCAAGATTCTGTGGCTATCATGTTACTATCTCTGCCAACCACTGCTTTTAATCAGGGCAGAGATTATTAGCCTTCATAAGGCCTGTTTATTTTGTTTACTTTGTTTTTTCCTTTTATTTTTCGTTTTTTCATTTCCATAGCATTTACATTTTAACCTCCTCGATATTCACATTATCTATCTACCACTCTCCTGATGCAGTTGGTGCGGGACCCATCTGGTCTTCTCCCGGGGTTGCGATGCGCCCAGTCCACGACCCGCCACCCATCCCATCACTGACGGGGGCGGACCCTGGCCTCGACGCATCGACGTCATGACTCCCACGTCCCGCCTCTGGAGCCTCCGGCTGCCGCAGGCGGAGCTTTTTGGTGATTTACCAACCAGGGCCTTGACGCTGCGGGGCTGGGAGGGGGCCGCACGATGTTCCTGGCTGCCCGCCCCCCGTCGCGTCACTATGCCCGCCCATGACGTTGGCGTGAGCGCGCCCCTGGCCCTCGGCTTTATAACGGCCGTCACTGGCCGGGCACCCCGAGCGCTCACCATGTCTCCTCAGGGCACGTCACCTGGCCCGGCAGTCTCACCACAGGTAATCTCCCTGTACACCTCCACACTTCTCCACTGACACCTGCAGTGGCTTCCCGTTTCGCACACCCACATCTCGTCTCACTCACCTCTTCCCTTGGTGATGGGTCATTTCACATATTTACACTTATGCACATCTTGGGCCCTATCCCTTGTTTTTTCTTTCACTCCTTATCTTTCACTCAAGTCACTCACATTCACATCTCCTCTTTTCTTTCCCAGCATTTTTCCCATTCCCTGGGCCTCGTCATCTGTCCCCGCTTGGTGGCCCTTGTAGGCGCTCCGGCCACTCTGTCGGTCGGGGCCGACGGTCTTTTGGAGCGTGCTTTCTGCCTCAACCCCGGGGGAGATTCAGTGCACCCGGACCAACATTGCACCAGAATGTATGGGTTATCATTCACCCATGCATCCTCTGTGAGTATATCAAAATAAATTTGCATTTTTATGAGTCCATTTTCCCCATACTTCTACTGACACATAGTTATTTTTTCAATGCAGCTACACTGCATCAGACTCCTGACGATTGGTTTCAAGCCAAGAAACGCGTAGAGTTAACATCTATTGATGCATACATCTATCTAGTGTACCATGTATTACACCATTTTATCATGTTCTGTACATGTATAATCATTATTCGAACCATGTCTGTAAACCTACATATGTCAACATGCTTCATTGTAGCCCAAATGTATTTCTTTTATTATGTATTTGGTTTTATGATCTTTTTGTATTAAACTATATACCATTTTCTTGCAATATATTTTGTGGGTATCATCACTCTATACAGGATCTACTTTAGACATCCCATTATAACATTTTTTGTAATGTGGACATATTCACCAACATGCCTCACACAAAGTCCCGCCTCCATTTTCCATTTTTTTCTGTACCTATGGGATGGAGGCATGTTGGTGCATTCACACAAAAATAAGTGGACAGGTCACAACCCCAATTTTGACATAGGACCAACAGAGTGTTTTCTGACAGTGTGTCACATACATTTGTAATCTAATGCTGGTGTTTATCAAAAGCTTTGAAGTGTAATAGGACAGGCAGAAGTCTGAGGAGCACTGCGATCACATTCAAGAACTATAGGAGTAAATTCAGAAAGCACAGCGATGTGTAATAGCCCCCCCCCCCATGAAATAATACATGAAATAATTTAAGAATGTAGAAACTTTACCGCTATATATTTTCACAGATATGCACACAACATTTTTTTTTAAAGTGTATGTCTGTGCAAAAAAGAAGAGAACATGTTCAGTACATCTCTGCAAAACATGCACATTTTTCTCTGTTATATCTCTTTAAAAACCCTGCATGTACTGAAAAATACCCGTTGATCTGTCAGTAATCTAGTGAGCTCCTAATTTCAACCAGCGTTTTTACATAATTACAGTACATAGATAGTTAATCTGGTTAAAAAAAGACTAACGTCCATCAAGTTCAACCAATAAAGGAAACCCTACACACCATCATATACGCTATCCTAAACCAACAGCTGATCCAGAGGAAGGCAAAAATCACCTAATAAAGCATGATCCAATTTTCTCCAGTGGGGGGGAAATTTCCTGATCCCGCAAGAGACAATTGGATATTCCCTGGATCAAATTGACCTATAAATATCTAAATAAAGATCTGCTGAGCTGGTCAGAACCTATTCCACATTTTCACAGTTACTGTGAAGAAGCCTTTCCGTATTTGGAGATGAAATCTCTTTTCCTCTAGACATAAAGTGTGCCTCCTTGTCCTCTGTGATGACTTTACACTGAATAACTCAACACCAAGCTCAATATATGGACCTCCTATGTATTTATATGTTGATCATTACCCCCTTAATCTCCTCTTTTCAAGAGAGAATAAATTCAGTTCCTCTAATCTTTCCTCATAGCTGAGCTCCTCCATGCCTCTTATCAGTTTGGTTGCCCTTCTCTGCACTTTCTCCAGTTCTCCAATATCCTTTTTGAGAACTGATGCCCCAAACTGAAGTGCATATTCCAGATGAGGTCTTACTAATGATTTTTACAGGGGCAAAATTAAATCTTTCTCTCTGAAGTATATACTTCTTTTAATACAATAAGGATTTTGCTTGCTTTGGAAACCGTAGCTTGGCATTGCATGCTATTAACCACTTGCTGCTGGCCCACCTTCAAATGACGGCTGGGCGGTGCGGCTCTCATTCTGGGTGGATGGCATATAACGGCCTCCCAAAACGGCTGCTCTCGTGTGCCCCCGGGAGCGTGCGGCGATGGCGGGCACGCCGTGTTGCTAGGACATGGCGCTACCCCGATCTGTGTAAAGAGCCAGTCACTTGTAAACACGGAGATGCCGGTAATTAGCGCTCCTCACCTCACACTGACAGAGTGTGAGGAGAGGAGAGCCGATTAGCAGCATCTCCGCACAGGGGACAGCTAGGTATGTAATCAGGGCACTGATCATCAGTGCCCTGATTACAATTAGTGCCCACTAGTGCCAGCAATGATTGCCTACCACTGCCAGCAATCAGTGCCAACCAGTGCCCACAATTGCCACCAATCTGTGCCCACAAGTGCCAGCAATCAGTGCCCACAAGTGCCAGCAATCAGTGGCCATTAGTGATGCCAGTCAGTGCTGGCTATCAGTGCTGCCCATCAATGCTCATCACTGCTGCCCATCAATGCAACCCATCAATGCCCATCAGTGCCCATCAGTTCTACCTATCCATGCACCTGTGCCCACCAGTGCTGCCTATCTGTGCCCACCAGTGCCACCTATTTGTGCCCACCAGTGCCGGCTATCTGTGCCCAGTGCCCACCAGTGCCACCCATCAGTGCCGTCTATCAGTGCTCATCAGTGCCACATATCAGTGCCACTATCGGTGCCCATAAGTGTGGCATATTCGTGCCTTCTCATCAGTGCCACCTAATCAGTGACCATAAGTGCTGCCTCATCAGTGTCCATAAGTGCCACCTCATCAGTGCCCATCAGTGCAGCCTATCAGTGCCCATCAGTGCCACCTCATCAGGGCCCATCAGTGAAGGAGAAAAATTACTTATTTACAAAATTTACTGACAGAAACTAAGAAAAACCTTTTTTTTTTAATTTTTGGTCTTTTTTTATTTTTTATGGAAAAATAAAAAACCCAGGAGTAATTAAATACCACCAAAAGAAAGCTCTATTTGTGTGAATTAAATGATAACAATTTCACATGGTTACAGTGTAGCATGACCGCGCAATTGTCATTCAAAGTGTGACAGCGCTGAAAGCTGAAAAATGGCCTGGGCAGGAAGGGGGTGTAAGTGCCCTGTATTGAGGTGGTTAAAGTGATTGTAAAGTCAGAAGGTTTTTTATCTTAATGCATTTTATGCATTAAGATAAAAAGCCTTCTGTGTGCAGTAGCCCCCTAATACTTACCTGAGGTCTCTGTCCAGCGATGTCCACGGGTGTCTCAGCTGTTGAAGATTCTCCCTCCTGATTGGCTGAGACACAGCAGAGGCACCATTGGCTCCCGCTGCTGTCAACTAAGTCAGCTAGCCAATCAGGAGAGGGGCTGCTCTGTGCAAATCCACTGCAACAGAGCCGGTAAGTATAACATGTTTGTTATAGGAAAAAAAAAGAGACTTTACAATCACTTTAAGCTTATGATCTACCAAAACACCCAGATCCTTCTCCACCATTGATTCCCCCAGTTGTACTCCCATAGAATGTATGATGCATGCATATTTTTAGTACCCAAGTGCATAACTTTCCATTTATCAGCATTAAACTTCATTTGCCACATAGTCACCCAATTTAAACAGTGTATTGAAGTTGGCTTAAAGGATGTTATTCCACTGCATAGCTTGGTGTCATCTCCAAAAATGAAATTTTAATCCAATTTCTTTTAATTTCATTTGCCATTATATATCATTTATAAAATATATAAAACAGTGCAGCGCTAAATATAAACTGATGTTAAACCGTGTAGAAATGTATAATAGTTAGACATTGCGTGCAAAATGTGTTTAGACATGTGCAAACATATATGCATATAAAGTGCCAAGTTGTCAATATTAAATGTCCACACTAAGAAAAGTGTTTAAAAATATTGAATATAGTCCAAAAACACAAGTGAAAAGAAGTTTTGTGAAAAATAAATATATATAAGTTTGTATATAAATAAAAAAAAAATATATATATATATATATATATATATATATATATATATATATATATATATATATATATATATATATATATATATATATATATATATATATATATATATATATTATTGAAGTGATGATCACGATGAATAGATGTCAACCTCCAAATAAAAACAAAATGGTGCGTGAAAAATAATGATGAAAGAAACCACCACCGATAAAACTGAGGCTTATCAGAACATGTGGACTCAATAAGGCATATGCCAAATGAGTCTTCAGGGCTTTGTGGTGACGATACACTAATACTTTGAAATGTTAGCGTTTGATGATACTCAGACTCCGGAAGTCAGTAGTCCCACTTTCCTCCGGGGGACCCGGATCACAAGAGCAGGGCTTAGAAATAGGGTCCGTAGCATGAATCCAGCCCCTCCCAGTAATTTATCAACCCCGTCCACCACATGCTGAACCCTAGCACCAGGGAGACAGCAAACTATTTGGCTGAGGCGATCCTGTCAACAAATTATTCTATCTATCCTTCTGTTTATAAAATCCCCTTTAATTACCCCCTATCTAGGCCGTCCAGCACTACCCTCACCACCCCTACTAGATGGGCTGCTCTCCTTGCTCTTAGGGGTAGCAGTGACATCTAGGGCTGCTACCTCTGAGTTTGTCACTCCAACATCTTCACCCAACTTGGCAATTTTGTTTGGGTGTTCAAACCTAGGGCTGGCCTTCCTTTTCTGTGAGCCCCTGTCACTCTTTCTGACTAGAGTTACCCATCTTCCTACCTGATAATCCTGACTTACCCCTCCGCATGAACGCCATTAACCACCTGCTTAGAGAGCAGAAGGCCCCTTTCAAAGTTTTCAGCTCTGCCCAGTATTGCAATTTACTCCTCCAGATCTCTAATGTGAGCTTCCAGAAAGGCAACCCGCTGACATCTGTCGCAGCAGCATTCATCCTGGAGCTGTTGCTCCTTTACTGTATACATGCAGCACACTGTGCACTGCACAAAACCTTTACCCTGGCTAGCACTAATCATCCCATATTATATCAAAACTCATATCAATAATAATATTACCGGTACTTACAAGAAATTTCAGATGTTACTTACAGGTTAGAGCACTCCAGTTTCAATCTCCTGTTTTTACCTCACCACTTAAGAGACTTTTTTTTGGGGGGACTTTAAATGAGGGACACATAGGTACATGTGTGCCTCCATCCCTAATCATTGAGAAACAAAAAAGGTGTTATGTCAGTCGCCATTTCCTTCCCCACATGGAACAGACAGGCTGTCCAGCTGCACCATATAGTTTCCTTTTATAATACACTTGGACTATGTTATCATGCAGTAACACAAGACACTTGGAGCCGTCACTTGGCCCCACCACTTAGGACACTATGGTGACCTTCATCCTTTTGGGAACTTTGTTATTACCTGCCTCATTTAAAGTCCCAACCTCCTTTTTGGTTTCTTAACTCGCCACTTAGTCAAATTTACCATTTTGTAAAAGGCTAAGTTCACCTTTGTTCACGTTTTTTTTATTTTTTCTAAATTCCAACCCCCTATGTACTAATATAGCATTAATGTACTTATTTTGCAAACATTTCAAAGCTTTCCATTACATTTACAGACACTTACTTGACTTGTCCTCACCCTTGTTTCCAAACATATTAATTAGCAATGTCTTACTTCCTGGACAGACTAGAGGTCATGACACAGGAAGGAGTTGACCAGCTGACCTCAGCATACACCCTGCATCATCCACCCTCTTACCTACCCTCCCATTCCCAGCTGCACATTTTTAAATGAAATGCAATCAATCAGTGATCACCCTTCTCACTAAATACACAATATACAATCAGATTGCATAGTGTATGTCCATCTTTATACAAGTACATAGGAGGGAGTGGACAGAAACACTCAGTTGTCAAGCCCCGATCACATCTCTGCATAGCGGGTGGCTTGCTGATGACATCAACATCAATTATGAGTCTCTGCCAGCTTGGGACTCATATCTGATGTTGATGTCATCAGCACGCCACCTGTCTGGGGCCCCCTGCCATAATGTGTTTATTGTAAGTAGGTCTAGTATGCCGCGTAAGGGTCTTTCAGCCATTGTTTGTGCTAATTAATTCTGCTATTGTCTGAAGGTGTTCTTATTCTGGTTTACTCCAAAACTGGTACTGCCTGGTTCTTGGGGTAACTTAGCCAGATCCACTGGTCTCGTGTTCCAGAGCTTAGGAAGCAATATACTGACGGAAGCACTCAAGCGGAGTGTGGGAAGTGATGCCATCACTTTGGTGGCAAGCAATGGGATGCTTCCTTTCTGGGACATCCAAACCTTCACTGGAATCCAAGATTGGAATAGCAGACTTCGGTCACCCCAGCAGAGATATGGATCTGGCATCAGAGTTCCCGGGGCTGCTGCAGTTCGTACTTTCAGCATACTCCAGGACTGTATCTGCAGATGAATGCTTGGAGCTCAGGCAGAAGATTTGGGTAGGGCTCTGGATTGGAGCCCTCCAGGTTGCTGGTATACAGCAGGGCAAGTGCTTTTCAACCTCAGAGCAAACTGGCCAGTGACCAACAGGATTTGCGGATGCCATTCCTGGGAGAGCGGCCCCAGGAGCAATGGGTGACTGAGTTGGACAAGCAGGTCCAGCAGGAGATAGAGCTGGACAATCAATATTGGGCTCTGCAATGGCACGCAGAGCAGGGATATTTAGGGGACTCAACAGAATGCTCTCCTGGATTGCTCTGGGAGAGCCTTACAAATGTTTTTGTGTTTGGCGATGAAGGGGAACCTACCCTTGAGGACCTGCACGAATACAGAGAGGCTATGCTCAGTAGGGGTCTCAGGGCTTAAACCTGATCTTGAATATTTGCTAAGGAAAGAACAGCATCTGGAAAGGGCATACAGGGAACTGCTAGAACACGTTCAGCAGCATGCCAGAGAATTGGCAGAAGAAACTCCGGAGATGACCACCCCCAAAGCTGAAATGCTGACAACAGGGCAGAGCTTTACTAACCTCTGCCCAGCACTGGTAAAATCTTCTTCGTTCTACATACAGGAGATGGTGAACCTCTCTTCGCAGACACCAGTTCCAGAGACTGGGGGTTTAATTGACTTTTCCGCTGAGGAAGAACAACCTGGTGAGCCTCCAGCAGAAGAGCTGGCATCAGGGCCAAACATCACTAAGCTCTTCACAGCATACACAGCGGCTTCAGCCTTCCTGAGAGAAGAGGCAGTCAGCCTTTCTCAAACAACACTGACAGAACCATGGGATTTCCCAAACCTGCGGCAGTTCCGGAGGTCCAGGTTGAGAAGGAGATGGTCACTTCCCAGCAGCAGATCAGGATCCAGGGGAGATGAGGTTGTCGTCCTCCATTCCCAACAGTCAGAGTGGAGGAAATGGTCTTCACTCCCCAGCCAGGATCCATGCACCTGGGAGACAATGGCAGAGAAATGTCATCCCAGCAGCCAGACGAGGGTACGGTAGAGGAAGCAGCCGGCTCACCTCCCCAATGGCAGCTGCACAGTTTACAAGAGACAGAGGTCCTCCTTCTTTCCCAGCAACAGATCCACAGTCTGGTAGTGGAGGAAGCCGGCCTCCCGCCCCAACGGTTAGCCGAAGTGGATGATGTGGTGTCCCCAGCAGAAGTGCTGGCAACCAACCTCTGTCCAGCACTGGCAACAACTGTGGAGTTCCAGAGAGCCATGGCAGCTGCACGGTTTACAAGAGACAGAGGTCCTCCTTCTTTCCCAGCAGCAGATCCACAGTCCGGTAGTGGAGGAAGCCGGCCTCCCGCCCCAATGGTTAGCCGAAGTGGATGATGTGGTGTCCCCAGCAGAAGTGCTGGCAACCAACCTCTGCCCAGAACTGGCAACAACTGTGGAGTTCCAGGGAGCCATGGCAGTCGGACCCTCTTTCCAGTGACAAGCTGATGTAGTGAAGCTTCTACTCCCAGCTGAATCACTGGCAACAGGGCTGAGAGCCGCTGGCCTCTACCTAGCACCTACAGTGCCTCCACAGCTTCAGGGAGCTGGGGCGATCAGCCCCTCTCCCTCGCAGATCTAGCCCCAGAATGTTACAAACCACCCAGCTGAAGCGCTGGCAGCCGGACAAAGAGTCAATGACCTCTGCCCAACACTTACTGACAACAACTATTCCTTACACTATTCCTTGCAGCCAAGAATGGAGATCATGCAGACTTACTATATGAGTTCACTCTACCCGACTAATGCATGCCCAGACCAGGTGGTGGTCTGGGACCTTGTTAGTCAACTTTTGATAGGGTTATAGACTCACCTGGGACAGAGGCTTTTGACTATGGGGCCTGGCATTTGAGGGAGCTGCAAGCATTTGGGAAGATGTTCTGTTATGTAAAAGAACATTATTAAAAAGGCCATGATGGTCTCTGCCAGCTTGGGATTCATAGCTGATGTTGATGTCATCAGCAAGCCACCTGTCTGGGGCCCCCTGCCATAATGTGTTTATTGTAAGTAGGTCTAGCTTGCTGCCTAAGGGTCTTTCATCCATTGTTTGTGCTAATTAACTCTGCTATTGTCTGAAGGTGTTCTGTGTTTATACTTATGATAATGTGTATTGTAGTTGTGAGCTAGGAGACAGCAAGTCTGACATGGAAGGTCAGACCTCTGAGTCATCCGAGGGGTTAATTAATGTCATGTTTATCCGCTAGCCGACCAGCTGCTGCAGTTATACTGCGGCAGGTTGGCATTGCTGCGCAAATCGTCATAGGTTATGTTGGCTCTTTAAGACCCTATTGCAGGCACGTGCCCACAGCGTGTCCCCGGAGCTGAACGCTTTTGCCGCCGGGCACCCGTGTTCGTTCGTGACAGAACGAGAATGTGGATATGTGCGTGTAAGCACACAAATCCTGGTTTTGTCAGAGGAGAAGAAAATTTTCTTTTTTGGAAAGGAATTAACGTTGAGCTGATCCTAAAGGCCTTTGCCACATCCCAAATAATGAGAGAAACAAACAACAAAAATGCCCCAGAAGGGATAGTGTGGGCAGTAGATCAAAAAGGATAAATAGGTTGTGGGTGCAAATGGAGTATACCAAGCTGAATAAAATTATCAAAAATGTTATTAATATACAAATTATATGTAGCGCTGGTAGATTTTTATCTACCGCTTCTAGGTAAATTTAGTGGGTTATCTGTTTTATACATAGTCAGATTTAGCCTCTGTTCCAGTTTGGCTGTGTTGCATGTAGTTTCACACTGTGCCTGTGGGTGTCGTTGTCGCCATAGGTTGGTGTTGGAAAGGCAATGCGCTGAAGCGTATCAGGTGCTCTTCTGTCCTGGAGATAACTCGGTGGAGGTGGTCCTCCAAGTTGCATTCTGGGAGAGGGTATTTATGGGACTGACGCCATGTTTTAGGAGTTTTTTCGTTCCACCTGCTGGCCCTCCTGGCCGACAGGTATGTGTTAGGAGTACTACCGCGTGGTCCTCCGACCGGGAGGACCACGTTGCTGCAGCGTGTGGGTGGGTCCAGAAGTCTGTCTGGGGCCTTCCACAGTGGCGAGGGAATGGTCCTGTGCTGTCTGTCCTGCGGGAAGAAGCTGGACAACTGAGAAGATCCCAGGGGAGGACCCGTCATGGAAGGATCATGCAGAGTGCTGGTCTGGAGAGGGGCCTGGTAACTCAGTTGGATGACGCATCCTAAAGTTAACCTACCGCATAGTACTGCCGGGTCGGCTTAAAGGTTCTAGTGCTGTGTTTGCTGTCCATCGTAAACCATTACATCCTGTGACAGAGGATTGTACGGGTTTCTATTCCATTTAAGTCTAGGTTAGTGAGAGAAACCTATCCAGGCGGGCAAAGATTCAACTCTAAAAGGAGAGTATATTCATCTACAAGATTCTAATTTATAATACTACATCAAGAAAAGGCATTTAAACTTCCCTGCAACTCTTCTTCTACCTCTTTCCTGCTACTTCCTTCAGTTACTCTTTATTAAAGCATTGGAAAAGATACTCAAGTGTCTGGTGTCTACACTGTCTGGTACTAAACTCAACGGAACCCTAGACCCGGTTCTGGTGAAATTGAGGTAACGAAGGTGACGGTAACAGCCCGCTTTAAACCAGCAGCCCCACCGTGAGTTATTGCTACATATACAAAACATGTACTGACATCTAAAAACATTAATGCAACGAGAACAATTGGTGTCAAATTACAACTGCTGGGGTGCTGCAGTGACCACAGTGGGGGGCCAATAAATGGTCAAACAACAGAGTTGAACCGCAACAAAAATACCCTGCATGTTTCAGAAAAACACAAAAAGATTAATTTCTTTTTATGGTGTGTACTTCCTTCCTCAGGGATTTCAGAAAAGCAGATTAATGTATTTCTAAAAAGAAAAGTATAACAAATATATGTATATGAGTAAACATATTTTGCATCTACATAGACAATCACAAAGAAAGTAACATTGATTAAAAGGCTTGAATTTTTATACCAAAAAGACAGAAAACACATCAGAGTGGATGCTAATTAAAATAGTACTCACAGGACATCCGTATCTCTATTGCAATGGTAACATACACAAAGATGTTATAAGATGGACTCCCAGGTCCATGGGTCCAGTGGATAAAAAATAGTCCCCACCACTGAATCCAACGGAATAGTAGTAGGTTGGGGGATAGAGCCTTAGTTCTAGAGGGGGCTAGCCTTGTGTCAGCCGGCAGGGCAGCAGGTCAGGGCTCACGAGAACCGCCACAAAAAAGCATGGATGGCATAAATCTAGACAAGGTAAAAAACAAGGGAAATTATATATAGCTATATATATATACTATCAATGGGTGCATATAAGTATAAGTATACCAAGAGAAAATTTACAGAGAAAGTCTCTGAGTGGCTGTATTAGCTCAGGTACAAAGGGAGATAAGCAGATAATTGACCAACCTTAGCCATTTAGTCAGCTGTTCAATGTGTATGGAGCGGCGTTCATCTCAGCTGTGTAGCAGGATTGTATCTGTGTTTTATTGAGCTAAGTACCTGGTAAAGTGGGAGTGGTGTAGCAGGGCAGCCAATCCTGCATAGCTGAGGTGGATGTGAACCAGGGGAAAGGAATAAACTCTAATAAGGTGAGAGGGTAGAGGATTCGAGCACTCAGATGAGTGCACTGGTGTGTGTGGAGAGCGCCAACCAATTGCGGTTCAAGCAGAACCGTCAGAGGAGAAGAGACAGATCATGTGTTCCTACTAAGTAAGAACAATGATCTGTCTCCTCCTCTAGTCACTCACATCCCCCCACAGTTAGAACACACAATGAGGGAACACATTTAACTCCTTGATCACCCCCTAGTGTTAACCCCTTCCCTGCCAGTGACATTTATACAGTAATCAGTGGCTATTTTTAGCTCTGATCACTGTATAAATGTCAATGGTCCCAAAGGATGTGAATGAAGCCTCGTTGTTCTTGGGTAAACGCACCAATTTCCCTTTCAGGCCCCATTCACATCTAGCATAGTGGGAGCGCACCAAGATCACACAGGGCTCGAGTGCAATTCACACTGGAGCCGCTGCGGAGATGTGTGAACTGGCTCCATAGAGAGCTGGTAACAATCTCATGTTATGCAGATTGGATGCGGGGAAACCTGCATCAAATTCGCATAGGTGTGAACCCAGCCTAAAGATGGCCATACACTTTGCAATCTAATTTTATATTGTGTATTTAGTAAGAAGGGTGATCACCGATTGATTGCATTTCATTTAAAAA
This sequence comes from Aquarana catesbeiana, assembly GCF_042186555.1. Classification (NCBI taxonomy): domain Eukaryota; kingdom Metazoa; phylum Chordata; class Amphibia; order Anura; family Ranidae; genus Aquarana; species Aquarana catesbeiana. The sequence goes on from NC_133328.1 coordinate 83,272,946, forward strand.
ACGTGCAGCTTGGAATGGGAGGGTAGGTAGGAGGGTAGATGATGCAGGGTAAAAACTAACAATAAAATATAAAAGTGTGGCGCTAATTATTACATATCAAATGAATATACAGTGAGTATAGATCAGATATTACGGTATAAACCGAATAAATACGTGAATATATAAATTAGTAAATATATAGTGGCAATCAATATACATGTATTGAACAAAATATATGGAAAACGTGAAGTATAAAGTCCCAATATATGTGCAAACAAACAAAAAAAGTCTGTAATAATGGTGAAAAGATAATGATAGCCAGGTATCTCCTGAGCATGCAGGGGGATGGTTCAGAGCCGGCACCTTGGCATATGAATAGACCGTAGAGAAACCGGAAGTGCACAGAGGATTGATGTCGGTGTCAGGACCATCACCAGAAACCAGGGAGGCTTACCAGAAAATATGGCCTGAAATGGCATATGCCAAACAGGTCAAAAAAGCTTGAAGACCACCAGGTCTAGGCACATAATCTGGCCGGATGTCATCAAGAAGGGAGGGAAGAGGATCAGCACGACTTCCTCAGCAGTGGATGCACCATAAACCAGATAATTAGTATGGATAGCATGTGAGGGAAAAAAAACTCACATAGCGTGATAACGTTTGAACTTGGATTTATTAAAAATAAAGAGAAAACAAACTCACATTTTTAGAAGATAAAAACAGCATGTAATCTTGTAGCGGTAGTTATGAGGGGTCCACCCGACATGTTTCAACTAAAAAAGTCACCAGATGATGACTTTTTTAGTTGAAACATGTCGGGTGGACCCCTCATAACTACCGCTACAAGATTACATGCTGTTTTTATCTTCTAAAAATGTGAGTTTGTTTTCTCTTTATTTTTAATAAATCCAAGTTCAAACGTTATCACGCTATGTGAGTTTTTTTTCCCTCACATGCTATCCATACTAATTATCTGGTTTATGGTGCATCCACTGCTGAGGAAGTCGTGCTGATCCTCTTCCCTCCCTTCTTGATGACATCCGGCCAGATTATGTGCCTAGACCTGGTGGTCTTCAAGCTTTTTTGACCTGTTTGGCATATGCCATTTCAGGCCATATTTTCTGGTAAGCCTCCCTGGTTTCTGGTGATGGTCCTGACACCGACATCAATCCTCTGTGCACTATGGTTTCTCTACGGTCTATTCATATGCCAAGGTGCCGGCTCTGAACCATCCCCCTGCATGCTCAGGAGATACCTGGCTATCATTATCTTTTCACCATTATTACAGACTTTTTTTGTTTGTTTGCACATATATTGGGACTTTATACTTCACGTTTTCCATATATTTTGTTCAATACATGTATATTGATTGCCACTATATATTTACTAATTTATATATTCACGTATTTATTCGGTTTATACCGTAATATCTGATCTATACTCACTGTATATTCATTTGATATGTAATAATTAGCGCCACACTTTTATATTTTATTGTTAGTTTTGATCCTGAGTCTATGGGTGTGTTGGCTGCTGTTCGTTGCCTTCAGCGTAGCGCTGTACTTAATCCCCAGATGATGCAGGGTGTCTGCTAATGAGATCAGCTGGAAGTAAGACATTACTAATGGATACTGTGACGGGAGTCACTTTGGGCGGGGGGGGCCATGAAACCCAGAATCCCTTGGAGAGGTTGGTAAACCCTTGCTCGAGCTCCCCATGCACCTCCTATGTCTAAGTCACCCTGTGTCCCTAATAGGGGCACAGAGTGACCGAGAAATCCAGTCTAATCTGTACTAATCGGACTCACTGTACAACCACGCTGGAATGTTGTGTGTGTGTGTGTATATATATATATATATATATATATATATATATAAATATAGTATATTGTCTCATGTTGTTGTGTACTCTTTGCTGGGTCGTTTGGGGTGTGGCTGTATTCCGTATTCCATTGTTCTATTGTGTCTAGGGTTGCCACCTGTACGGGAATGACCTGGACATTCCGGGTTTTGACAGTTGTGCCCGGGTTTCTGTTCTCCTGAAACCCGGACACAGCAGCATACCTCTAGTCCCAGCCAGTGTGGGAACTCAGTGGGAGGTTCATACCTCCAGTACACTCCCCCCATATCCTTTAATGCAGTGCCGCTAATTAATCCTGAAGGCTGCGGCTTCAGTGCTCTCTTCCTCCCCTTATCCTTCAATGTAGACTAATGAAAACTGCTGGCAGACAAGGACACAGACAGGTGCAGTGGAGATGGTGTGGCTGCCATAGCCAGGGTGGGAGCAGGGCATTGCAGGAGACAAAAACATGGTCTGTGTTGCGGGTGCTCTGCACTGGTCTTTGGTGGGCTTCTAGGGTATGTTCTTTCTGCACTGTTTTTTTGTGGAATTCTGCGACTTGAAGTCCATTTTAGCTGGGTGTGGGTGTAGTAGGAGTCTGCTCCCATCCCCCCATGTCTCTTAGTCCCTGGTATAAGAGGTGGGTGGCCTGGGTGCATGGTAGGAGAACTTGTCCTGAGAATCAGGGTGCCCATTATAGATTTGCTGTATGTACATTTATATGCTCATAAGTTTACACATCCTGGCAGAATTCATGATTTCTTGGCCATTTTCAGAGAATATGAATGATAACAAAAAAAAACATTTCTTTTACTCATGGTTGGTGTTTGACTGAAGCCATTTATTATCAATCAACTGTGTTTACGCTTTTTAAATCATAATGGCAACAGAAACTACCCAAATTACCCTGATCAAAAGTTTACATACCCTGGTGATTTTGGCCTGATAACATGCACACAAGTTGACACAAAGGGGTTTGAATGGCTATTAAAGGGAACCATCCTCTCCTGTGATCTATTTGCTTGTAATTAGTGTGTGTATAAAAGGTCAATGCGTTTCTGGACTCCTGACAGACCCTTGCATCTTCTATCCAGTGCTGCACTGACGTTTCTGGATTCTGAGTCATGGGGAAAGCAAAAGAACTGTCAAAGGATCTGCGGGAAAAGGTAGTTGAACTGTATAATACAGTAAAGGGATATAAAAACATATCCAAGGAATTGAAAATGCCAATCAGCACTAAACAAAAAGTGGAAAATGAGGGGTTGTATTGAAACCAAACAATGGTCTGGTAGACCAACTCAAATTTCAGCCACAACTACTGCCGCATTACTACTTCTCTGGGGCACACAGAGGTTTCCCAGGTATTTTACAGTCCCATAGTACATACTATAAAAAGAAGTGTTCGGGTTTGGCTCAACGAAAAGGTGGCAACCCTAATTGTGTCTGTCTGCCTTGGATATTATGGGATGTGTAAGTGTGTTTGCTGTGAGGAGGGAAGAGGGGGGGGGGATTCCTCCAACAGCTCTCCCTGCTAATTGGACAGTCTACCCCGTCCAGAATGCAAAGAGGGGGATTGTTCCAAGTATTACCTGTGTACCTGTGTTTCAATAAAGAGTTCACGTTGAGCAACCAAAGGAGTACTGCCTTATTGATGGTTGTCAGCGGTTGGAATATCTGATATCTATATTCAGACTGGGAGGAAGCAGTATATGACAAAAGCACTCAAGCGGAGTGTGGGACATTTCATTACATTGGTGGCAAGCAATGTGGGACGCTCCCTGCAGCCTGAGACTGTTGTATGTGAAGCTGACAGGGGACCATAACTTTGGTAGCGATTTGAAGTGGCGGTTGGACGAAATCATGGATTTCAGAGAAGAGATACTGAATGTCTCAGAAGTGCACTGGGCACTGGAAGATATAGAGTTTCTGGCTGTTCAGGAATGGGAACCGGAGATCGCCTACAGGCAGCTGCTAGACTCTGCTCAGTGCCAGGGCTGGGCTCCCTTTGTCTGGGACTATGCAGAAGTACCAGCCGACAGCTCTGAAATCCTGGCTGAAGAGTTGGCAATGTGGCATAGTGACAGTGTGCTTTGCCCACCTGCACCCACAGCTATGGACGTGGAGGTCTTATGACAGATGCAGCAAGTGCGGACTGACCTTGACGATCCTGTTTCATGCACGGGATGATCTTGGATGGTGGAATGCATCTGTTCAGCGGCCGGATGAGGATATGGGAGATGGAGCAGTCAGCTCATCTCTCCAGCCACAGATTACAGAATGTATGGACCTAATCGACTTTTCTGTAGCGGAGGAACCACCTAGCCAACCCCTAGCAGAAGTGCTGGCAATAGGGCAGAGTGCTACCAACCTCTGCCCAGCACCGGCAATGGGTGTGGAGTTCCAGGGAGCCGAGGCAGTCAGCCTCCCTCCCCAACAGTTAGCCAGAGCAGATGATGTGGGGTCCCCAGCAGAAGTGCTGGCAACAGGGCAGAGTGCTGCTGGCCTCTACCCTCAACTAACAGAGGATGGATTTCCTGTGAAGGCGGATGGGTCTCCATATGTATACCCCAGGGATGCTGGGCAGTCGACCCAGATCCCCAACAACATGACGGAGTGAGCCCAGTCACCCTGTCTTCTCTCCAGTGGCTGAAAGGGCTCCAGGGAGAAAGGCCAGTCCACGCTTCTCCCCAGTGGCGGGTATGTTCTCTAAGAGAGGAAGAGGTTGGCTGGGTGAGTAATGCTATGTTTGAGACAATTTATGTGGGGTACTGTGTGGATACTGGCATTGGGGGACTGGAACTACTAACTTCGGAGTCAACCTGTCTCCTCCTGTAGTCTCCTCCTGTGTTAGTCTGCCACCGAAAGGGGAGAGATGTGACGGGAGTCACTTTGGGCGTGGGGGCCCATGGAACACAGACTCCCTTAGAGAGGTTGGGAAACCCTTGCTCGAGCTCCCCATGCACCTTCTATGTCTAAGTCACCCTGTGTCTCTAATAGGGGCACAGGGTGACCGAGAAATCCAGTCTGATCTGTACTAATCGGACTCACTGAACAACCACACTGGAATGTTTGTATTTTGTTTATATATATATATATATATATATATATATATATATATATATATTATATTGTCTCATTTTGTTGTGTACTCTTTGTCGGGTCGTTGGGGATGTGGCTGTATTCCATTGTTCTATTGTGTCTGTCTTCCTTGGATATTATGGGATGTGTAAAAGTGTTTGCTGTGAGGAGGGAGGGGGGCAGATTCCTCCAACAGCTCTCCCTGTTGATTGGACAATCTACCCCACCTGGAATGCAAAGGGGGGGGGATTGTCCCAAGTATTACCTGTTTACCTGTGTTTCAATAAAGAGTTCATGTTGAGCAACCAAATGAGCACTGCCTTGTTATTGGTTGTCAGCGGTTAGAATATCTGATATCTATATTCAGACTGGGATATGACGAAAAGCACTCAAGCAGAGTGTGGGACGTTTAGTGACAGATACGTTTAGAAACATGGATAAGGGCAAGTCAAGTAAGTGTCTGTAAATTTAATGGAAAGCTTTGATATTTTTGCAAAATAATTACAATAATTCTATATTGGTATAGGGGGCTAGAAGAAAAAAAGGTGAACTTATCCTTTAAAAGGTGACAGAAAAGGTGTTTAACAAAAGCTGCTAGCAAAGATCCCAAAGAAGAAAATAAACCAATTGCAACCATAAGCAATCACCAGTAGTCTAAAGCACAGCTCCTGTTTTTCACTGGCCACTCAGATTTCCAACTTATTCAGCTACCAGCCAGTAAAATATGGCGATGTAGCTCTATCAAGTTTTCTTCTACTAGAATACAGAACTCTCAACCTCATCAGAACCTCAGAATGGGCTATTTATAAGTTAAAAATACATACTTGAATTGAATATATTTTTTAAACCAGAGTTCACTTTAACCACTTGAAGACCGGACTGTTCCACCACCTTCCAGCAAAGGAAATTGTTCAGTTTTCTGCGCTGTTACATTTGAAATGAAAATTACTCTACACTTTATCCAAATGGGTTTTATATAATTTATTTAGACAGATCGAGCTTTCTTTTGGCAGTATTTAACCACTTGCCGACCGGCTCACGCCAATAAACGTTGCCAAAGTGGCACGGGTGTGCAAAATACCCGTACGTCGCTGTGTCATCGGCGGCTAGTGGGGGCTTGCACGCTGTCGGTGTGCTACCCGCGCGCCGCAGGAGTGTGCCCATGTGTCCCGTGGACTCGATGTCCGCCAGTGGCAAACGATTGTGACAAGGAGAGGCAGAACAGGGAGATGCCTGTTCTGCCTAGTAGGGATGAGCCGAACACGCCCCAGTTCGGTTCGCACCAGAACCTGTGAACGGAGCAAAAATTCACACGAACGTTAGAACCCCATTGACGTCTATGGGACTCGAACGTTCGAAATCAAAAGTGCTCATTTTAAAGGCTAATTTTCATGGTATTGTCCTAAAAAGGGTTTGGGGACCCGGGTCCTGCACCAGGGGACATGTATCAATGCAAAAAAAGTTGTAAAAACGGCCAATTTTTTGGAAGTAGTAATTTTAATGATGCTTAAAGTAAAAAAAAAGTGAAATATTCCTTTAAATATCGTACCTGGGGGGTGTCTATAGTATGCCTGTAAAGTGGCGCGTGTTTCCCGTGCTTAGAACAGTCCCTGCAAAATGTCTTTTTTAAAGGAAAAAAAGTCATTTAAAACTGCTTGCGGCTTTAATGTAATGTCGGGTCCTGGCAATATGAATGAAAATCAGTGAGACAAACGGCATGGGTACCCCCCCAGTCCATTACCAGACCCTTTGGGTCTTGTATGGATATTAAGGGGAACACCGCACCCAAATGAAAAAAAGAAAAGGTGTGGGCCACCAGGCCCTATATACTCTGAACAGCAGTATACAGGCGGTGCAAACAAGACAGGGACTGTAGGTTTGTTGTTAAGTAGAATCTGTTTGTAATTTTGAACGGGTACATTTTTAACGTGTTTAGCTCCAGCCAAAAAATCTTTTTTTAAGCTTTTTGGAAAACATAGGAACATTTGTTTTGCTGTCTGTGCTCCTCTTCAGATTTCACCCCACTTTTAGTCCCAATGACAAATGTTTTTTGAAAATGTGGGTTTTTTTGTGAAACAAGGATTGGTGATAAAGCATCAGTGGAAAGGAGAAATGTTTTTCCCATATTACCTCTTACAGGAGTGAATTTCCCTTCCTAGGGGTAGATTTCATCTCACTTCCTGTTGTCTCCTTCCGTTTGCAAGTAGGAATTGTTTGTAAGTTGGATGTTTGAAAGTAGGGGCCTGCCCTATATACTCAGCAGAAATTTGGGCCTTAGGTGTTGTTGTGGCCACAACACTGTAAGCCCACACAGGGCCCTGCTGTGAAATATTAGATCAAGAATTGTAATTACATGCCCCTGTTGAACAGGGGCAGAAAAATTGGGCCTTTGGTGGTGGTGGTGGTGCTAGTGCCACAACACTGTAAGTCCTCACTCGCTCTTGGTGGGTGCAGAAACGGGCCCTGCTGTGAAATATTAGATCAAGAATTGTAATTACATGCCCCTGTTAAACAGGGGCTGAAAAATTAGGCCTTAGGCACTGGTGCTGGTGCCACAACACTGCAACCCCTCACAGAAACTCTAGTTGGAATGCAGGAATGAGCCCTGCTGCAAAGTATTGCATTAAAAATTGTAATTACACACCACTGTTAAACAGGGACTGAAAAATTGGGCCTTAGGCACTGGTGGCGGCGCCCAGAACCAAAAATGTTCTTACAAGCTATCAGCGTGATCATTGAGGAGGAGAGGATAATTACTCAGGATAGTCACTCAGCATCAGCATAGGCAGTCTTTGAAGGTTTCTGAGATTTCAAAAAAAATTATTCGGTTACATCAGCATCAGGTGCTTGGTAGCTGGTGGTGATCCAAGACTGATTCATCTTTATGAAGGTCAGTCAATCGACCGAGTCGGTGGACAGATGCACCCTGTGATCGGTTACAAAGCCTCCAGCAGCACTGAATGTGCGTTCCCAAAGAACGCTGGATGCAGGACAGGCCAGTAACTCAATTGCATACTGTGCAAGCTCTGGCCAGTGATCCATCCTCAAGACCCAGTAACCCAGAGGATTTTCGGTAGGAAAGGTGTCGAAGTCAGATCTTGCCTCTAGTTATTCCTGCACCATGTAAAACAGGCTCTGGCAATGGTTGCTGGAACCGATCATACCTTGGGGCTGCGGACTAAAAAATTGTCTGAATGCATCGGTCAGACGGCCACCTTCTCCACCGCTCCTTCTTTGACTGACCGAAGCCTCAGCAACACGTTGTCCAGAAACAGGAGTTTGTAACCTCCCAGTCTCTGGGAATGCGTTGCACAGACCTTTCTGCAAGGCCTCCTGAAGATGTTTCATCCTCTGCTCCCTCTGCAATGGCAAGATAAGGTCCGCAACCTTACCCTTGTAACATGGATCAAGGAGGGTTGCCAGCCAGTATTGGTCCTTCTCCTTGATACCACGAACACGAGGATCCTTACGCAGGCTTTGCAGGATCAGGGAGGCCATGCAGCGTAGGTTTGCTGAGGCATTCGGTCCGGAGTCCTCTGGGTCACTAAGGACGACATGGTCCACAGCTACCTCCTCCCAGCCACGTACAAGTCCATGTGTTTCTTTTGACTGATCCCTTAAAGACTGCTGCTGATGCTGAGTGCCAGGCTCCACCTCCATACTGACACAATTCTCCTCCTCCTCTTCCTGTGTGATCGGCGGGCACACAGGAACACTGTCTGGATAAAGGGGGCCTTGAGCGCTAAGGAAGTCCTCCTCTTCCTGCCTCTGTTCTACCTCAAGTGCCCTGTCCATTATTCCACGCAGCGTGTGCTCCAACAGGTGGACAGTGTCACTGATGCATGCACTGTCACTGCTCACCATCCTCGTGGCCTCCTCAAATGGTGACAGGACAGTGCATGCATCCCTGATCATGGCCCACTGGCGTGGGGAAAAAAAACCAAACTCCCCTGACCCTGTCCTGGTGCCATAGTCGCACAGGTACTCATTGATGGCCCTCTGCTGCGTGTGCAGCCGCTGCAGCATGGCCAACGTTGAGTTCCACCTGGTGGGCATGTCACAGATTAGGCGGTTCTTGGGCAGGTTAAACTCCTTTTGGAGGTCCGCCAGCCGAGCACTGGCATTATATGACCGGTGGAAATGCACACACACTTTCCTGGCCTGCCTCAGGACATCCTGTAAGCCCGGGTACCTGCCCAAGAACCGCTGCACCACCAAGTTAAGGACGTGAGCCAAACAGGGCACATGGGTCATTTGTCCCTGTTGGAGGGCAGAGAGGAGGTTGGTGCCATTGTCGCAAACCACCATTCCTGCCTTAAGTTGGCATGGCGTCAACCACCTCTGAACATGCCCCTGCAGAGCTGACAGAACCTCTGCCCCAGTGTGGCTCCTGTCCCACAAGCACACCAGCTCAAACACCGCATGGCATCTTTTGGCCTGCGTACTTGCGTAGCCCCTTGAACGCCTACGGAGCACTGCTGGTTCCAAGGACAAATCATAGGAAGAGGCCATGGAGGAAGAAGAAGAGGAGGGGGTGGAGGAGAGAGGTGTGTCACAATCAATTAGTAGTGGCATTTTGGAGGCGTGGTGGCGGAACAACCTCCAACACTACTGCACCTTGTCCTGCATCCTTCCCAGCTGCCAGCAGCGTCACCCAATGCGCGGTGAAACTTAGGTAACGTCCCTGTCCATGCCTGCTGGACCATGAGTCAGCGGTAATATGCACCTTACCACTGACCGCCCTGTCCAGCAAGGCATGGACATTGCCTTCCACATGCCGGTAGAGAGCCGGAATCGCCTACCGTGAGAAAAAGTGGCGTTTGGGTACCTGCACATTCCAACCGCACATTCCACAAACTCACGGAAGGGGGCAGAGTCTACCAACTGAAAAGGCAACAGTTGAAGTGCTAGCAATTTTGCCAAGCTAGCATTCAACCGCTGGGCATGTGGATGGCTGGGAGCGAACTTCTTTCGGCGGTGCAGCAGCTGGGGCAGGGAAATTTGCCTGGTACAATCTGACGTCGGTGTACCGAAAGCAGATTGCCCACAAGTACTTGGCTGTGACACACCTAATTCTACACCTTCATTCCTCTCAATGCAGGTCTCAGAGAGGACTGAAGGTATAGTGGGGTTGGAGATCTCAGCTGATGAGGAGAAAGGAGAGGTCTTCTTTGTTCTTTGGTGTGGGTCTTTTAGATACGCTTGCCAACGAACTGCATGGCAGGTCAACATATGTCTGGTCAAGCATGTGGTGCCCAAGCGGGAGATATTTTGGCCACGCGAGATACGCTTGAGACATATGTTGTAAATAGCAGCGGTGCGATCTGATGCACTCGTCTCAAAAAAGGCCCCACACCAAAGAACTTTTGGAATAACGCGCAGAGACAACAGCGCCCTGCACATGCAGAGCTCTGCGGTGTGATGCAGTCGGTGTGCTGCCCTTAGGCTGGCCCCTGGAGGGCATCCTGCCTCGTTGGTGATGTGCCTCCTCCTCCTCCTCTCTCCTATCAGGCACCCACGTTGAGTCAGTGACCTCATCATCCCCTCCCTCCTCATCACTGGAGCAAACCTGGCAGTATGCTGTAGCAGGGGGAGCATGACTGCCAGATTGCTGTCCTTCTTGGGCACCTCCTCTGTCCGTGCTCACGTTACTGCCTTCATCTAGCTCAGTATCATCATCAGAGCCTTCCAAACACTGGGCATCCTCCTGGAGGAGCATGTACCCAACACTGTGGTCAAACAGTTCGAGGGACTCCTCAGGAGGACATGGTGGGGCTAGGGAAGGAGTCACTGATGACATTGAGCCGAGGGAAGAGGCCGCTGCTTTGCCAGACAAAGTGAGCATGGGTGAGAGAGGATAAGGAGGATGAGGACGGCTTGGTCATCCACTCGACCAAGTCTTCCGCATGTTGCGGCTTAACACGCCCAGCTGCCGAAAAAAGGCCAGGCGTGTCCCACGGCCACGTGCTGATGAGGATGCACCATCTCCACGACCAGCACTGTTGCCTCTAGACACAGAGCCTGCTTGCCCTCTTTTATTGGCTTGTGACTGTCTGCCTCTCCTTGTTGGCCTTCCAGACATACTAATGGCCTGTAGCTGCACTAAGCTGGGATATATATATATATATATATATATATATATATATATATATATATATATATGTACTGATACTGCAGCTAGCAAAATCAACTGCCTGCCTGTAGTATGAGAACACCACCAACCTTCTACAGGTAGCTTTAGCTGAACACTCTGCAGAGCTCGCAAAAAAATAACTTGTAGCTTATTTAGCTGCCTGCGGTAGTGATAGGATCAGGAAAACACCACCAACCTTCTACAGGTAGCTTTAGCTGAACACTGTGCAGAGGTCGCACTACACTAACTTGTAGTTTTAGCTGAACACTGTGAGGAGGACACACTACACCAACTTGTAGCTTTAGCTGAACACTGTGAGGAGGACGCGCTACCCTAACTTGTAGCTTTAGCTGAACACTGTGCAGAGGTCACACTAAACTAACTTGTAGCTTTAGCTGAACACTGTGAGGAGGACGCACTACACTAACTTGTAGCTTTAGCTGAACACTGTGCAGAGGTCGCACTACACTAACTTGTAGTTTTCACTGAACACTGTGAGGAGGATGCACTACACTAACTTGTAGCTTTATTTGAACACTGTGCAGAGGTCTCACTACACTAACTTGTAGTTTTAGCTGAACACTGTGAGGAGGACGCACTACACTAACTTGTAGCTTTAGCTGATCAATGTGCAGAGGTTGCACTACACTAACTTGTAGTTTTAGCTGAACACTGTGAGGAGAACGCACTACTCTAACTTGTAGCTTTAGCTGAACACTGTGCAGAGGTCACACTAAACTAACTTGTAGCTTTAGCTGAACACTGTGAGGAGGATGCACTACCCTAACTTTTAGCTTTAGCTGAACACTGTGCAGAGGTCACAATAAACTAACTTGTAGCTTTAACTGAACACTGTGAGGAGGACGCACTACACTAACTGTAAATAGTCTAGCTGCCTGACTGTGGTACTAATAGGATCAAAAGAACACCAGCAATTTTCTTCAGGTAGCTGTAAATACTGTAACAAGACAAGCCTGCCTGTCAGTAGGAAGATAACAGGAACGGATCTAGCTAAACTGAATACAGTATATATATATATATATATATATATATATATATATATATATATACACACACACACACAACACCTGGATGCATATATATATATATATATATATATATATATATATATATATATATATATACACACAATACACTGTAAGTGCAGCTAACTCACTGACTGTCCTGCCTAATCTAGCTAACTCAAATGAAATGACACTGTCTCTCTTTCTCTCTAAGCACGCCGGAACACACTACACAGGGCCGCCGTGCAGGCAGCCTTATATAGTGTGGTGCGTGTTCTAAACTCCCTGAGCCATAATTGGCCAAAGCCACCCTGGCTTTGGCCAATTACAGCTCTCTCTACCGACGGCGCTGTGATTGGCCAAGCATGCGGGTCATAGTGCATGCTTGGCCAATCATCAGCCAGCAATGCACTGCGATGCCGCAGTGAATTATGGGCCGGGACGTGCCACACGAATTTGGCGCGAACGGCCCATATCGTTCGCAATTCGACGAACGATCAAAGCTCATCCCTACTGCCTAGCAACATAACAGGGATCTACTGCCCCCATTGATCGGAAGCAGTGATCTCTGTCATGTTCTAGTGAGCCCATCCCCCCTACAGTTAGAACACGCCCAGGGAACACGTTTAATCCCTTCCCTGTCAGTGAAATTTACACAGTAATCAGTGCATTTTTATAGCACTGATCGTTGTATGAATGCCAATGGTCCCAAAATAGTGTCAAAAGTGTCCAATTTGTCCACCGCAATGTCGCAGTCACAATAAAAATCACAGATCACTGCAATTACTAATAAAAAAAAAAAATTATAATAAAAATGCCATAAATCTATCCCCTATTTTGTAGACGCAATAACTTTTGCGCAAACCAATCAATATACGATTATTTTTTTACCAAAAACATGTAGATGAATACATATCGGCCTAAACTATATTTTGGGGATATTTTTTATAGCAAAAAGTTAAAAATATTGCTTTTTTTTTTAAATATTTGCTCTTTTGGGCTAAAATTAATTCCGCTACATTTCTTTATTTAAAAAAAAATATTATTTAGTGTGTGAAAGTTATAAAGTCTACAATCTATGGTATATAGGGTTGGGCGAACGGCTCGGCCCGAGTATCAGTTTGGGCCGAACATTTGCCGTTCAGCCGTTCGCCGAACATCCGAATTTACAGGGTGTTTGCTGTGTGTTCGCCCCAATGAACACCCTGCAAAGCACTGAACAAAGCTTTGCCCAATCAGGGCACAGTGTATGCTGGTTGTTAAGGAGCGGGGTCGGGAAGATATTACCCCATATAGTTCAGTCACGGCAAAGTAAATAAAGAAACAGGGAAGGAGGTGCAGGGAAAGCAATCCAGTGATAAGATGAAGCCAGTGGGCTGAATGAAAGACATGAAAAAAAAAACGAATAGATTCCTACTTCCACACAAGTGAGGATGGCGGCATTCTGCAGTCGGCTGATCGAGAAAAATTTTACAAGTCCATTTGACAAAAGTCAATCTATTAATTTAATTCTGCCAAACAGGCCCTGCCACACATGGATGGAATTTCATCCAGCGCTTGCTGAACAAGCTGAATTTTGATCCATCCATTACCAGCTTTAAGGACAAGACATATAAAGGGTAATGGTCATAGAGATTGGACAGCTGTTTTCTTTCCAAAACATGAATCACCAATCTACCTAACAGCTTAATATCCACTGATGGTAGCCTGCAATCAACCTAGAGACAGCACTTCTGCCGGGTAACTCCAAACAGCTTTGTACCTGAAAGAGAATCATAAAGAACCAGAAAGCAGCCTAGGGATTTCATCAAAACGAAACATGTAATATATTTAACCAGATATAATCAGAGAACCGAATAACCAGTGAAATAAAAGAAGGTGACAGAGCGACAATGCCACGGGGCCACTTCCTGTAGCCCTAATATTTATGCCTTGGCAAGAATGACCACTCCTCCACTCTGAAGCCTCCTGGAATATTGGGGTATGCATCGCACATATCCAGGATGCTTCAGATTCCACAAAGAGGCTGGAGGAGGGTGGACCCGGTGTTGCATTATCATGGGAGTGGGCCCCTGAACAAGGAGAGGCAACGACGTCAGCAATGAATCCCAACGATGCCAATATGGCGGTGTGGCACCTAGTGCGTGGCAGCGGTGTATCACAGCAGGACAATGCTGGATTCACTGGCTTGATAAGTACATGAATTTCCTTTTTAGTTATAGAAATGACAGTGAGAGCACTTAGAGCACATGTGTAAAACACAACTCCAGGCCATTTCATGTTTCCCTCGCACCTCTCCTGCAACTTTGGCAGCCCCCTTATTTCTGTCCCCACCTTGTTCCAGCTGTCAGCAGCAGAGAGGAGACCAGAACTCCACCACCAGATCCTGCGCTTCCCCGTTCAGCTGTGGAGAGGCTCATCTCTGCCCCCTCTTCCACGTCTAAGTAATCGGAAGTGGAGAGGAGGACAGAACTCCTCATTACAGATCCTGCGCATCTCTTTGTAGCTGCAGCACCCTGTCATCTCCGCCTCCCCTGGTCTCAGCATTCAGCAGACTCCAGCCCTCCTCTGATCCTACTCCAGACCCTGCACTTTCTGCTTCCAAGCTCCACCCCCAGCTTCTTCACAGTAGCAGCACAAGGTAAGGGGGGTGCACTGTGATGTAAGAAAGGGTGGGGGACTCTTGACTACTGATGGTGGGTTGACATCTGATGTATGGGGGGGGGGGGTAATGAACTGCTCTGGACATCTAGTCTTATAGATAGAATACAACTGGCCCTTTGAGGGCAACCATAATGATGATGCAGGCCACAATGAAATAACGTTTGACACCCCTGACTTAGAGCAATACAGAAGCAGTCTCTTTTTCCCTCTCTCTCCTTTCTTTCCCTCTTTCTCTCTCCTGTTCAGTTGCAGCATGGACGCATGGATTCCAATGGGGGTTTTTTTTTTCTCGAGCACATGATTAGAGCCTGAGGCTCTAATTGGCTTCAAAAAAAGGCAAGCCCACCCAGTTGTGTGACAATAGCAAATTAATATTTGCTATTGTCTTCCTGATTCTCCTCCCGGACAATCAGGAAGCGGGTCCTGAGACCATCACCCAATTGGCTGGGAGGAGAAGCGATCCTATTGGCCGCCTAGGAGGAGGAGGGGGGAGAGGCACGGCGGAAGCCGCCGTGATGCCGAGAAGGAGGAGACGCAGGGGAAGTCGCCCCCCGGAGGAAGCGATACCCGCGACTTAGATGGGGTAAGTGCAGGGCTAGTGACCGACCGGGGGTGGGGGTTGCAGGTTACACAACCAACCGGGGGGGGTGCGGGTGACCCAAGCGACCAGGGGGGGTGGCTGTGGGTGCATTGTTTGCCAGCCCCCTAAAAATATACCACCAACCACCACTGCTCCTGTTCTATATTTAATCTAATATATGATGGATGCTGATGTTCACAAAGTCATAATAGCAACCACTAACCTCACTCATCAATCTGCCCAGTCCAGAACCCATGAAATGACACCCTGTATCTGAAAGTTGGGGTGTTTTATATGCAGGAATGCCTATTCACGTTACCTCTGGTGATTGGCTGGCTGCAACAAACACTGGAGAAGTTTGAGAAGATGTTGGGAGGCTTGCTAACCGCAAAACCACTGCACACCCGGGGACAAAATATTATCAGATCATCTTTCTCTGTCGAGTCTGTTAAAATGCAGGTCAGTGAATTCACAGATTTAAATATTTCCACTCTGTGCCCAGTGCTTACACAATGGAGCATGCAAGGCAGGTTACATGGAATGGAAACATGTCACAAGAGATTGCATTTTCTACCAGAAGCCCAGCGATAAGCTAGCGAATTGGTTTTAATAAATCTCAGATTATAGTAAAGTTAGAATGTCTGGAATGTCAAGACTCCAAGTATAGAAAAATAACCGTTGATCTGTCAGAAATGCACTCACCTCTTTGTTGTGGGGGCTAACTGTTTTGTAGAGTGGTGTCAGCCCTGCCAACCGTGTTTTGTAAAACTACCTAACTGTTTCCAGTCTCAACTTTTTACAACATAAGGCCTCATGCACACAAGTTGTATGTTCAGCCCCTCTGAATGCCAGAATACCTGGCAGAAAAAAATGCTGCTTACCGACCAATCACGTACCTGATACATCATTGGTCTTCAAGTGGTTGTACCGGAATGACGCCTGCAGCTGCAGGCATCACCCCATACCGTTTTTTTAGAGCTGGCAGTCAGCTCTCTTGTAATAGAGCAGCTAACTAACTGCTTAATTGCTATTAGAAGCAGCAGGAGAGGAAGTCCCCCCTCCCGCCACCTTCCACGGCTTGCTCAGGCTCTCCCGTCTCACTGGGAAATCGGAGCTACCAGCCGACACGTCTACCGACAGGTCGGACGGCTTAAAAAAAGCCTGGATCAGCTTTAATCTGCTCTCCGCTATGGTAACCCACGATGACCTGACATCACTTCCAGGTTACAGTAAACATCGCTATTTTTAAAAACTCATAAGCATTCAAAAACACGATCTTGGTTTTTTGAATGCTTTTAAGTGCAAAAGAGGGATTTGGGGTCTTGTTGACCCCAGATCCCTCTTTAACCCTTTCATGACTAAGCCTATTTTTGAAATTTGTTGTTTACAAGTTAAAATCCATATTTTTTGCTAGAAAATTACTTAGAACCCCCAAACATTATATATATATATATATATATATTTTAGCAGAGAATCTAGAGAATAAAATGGAGATTGTTGCAATATTTTATATCACACGGTATTTGTGCAGCGGTGTTTTAAACGCAAATTTTTGTAAAAGGGACACTTCCATGAATTTTAAAAAATCCAAACAGTAAAGTTACCCCAATTTTTTTGTATAATGTGAAAGATGATGTTACGCTGAGTAAATAGATACCAAACATGTCACGCTTTATAATTGCACGCACTCGTGGAATGGCGACAAACTATGGTAGCTATGAATTTCCATAGGGGACGCTTTAAATTTTTTTTACGGTTACCAGGTTAGAGTTACAGAGGAGGTCTAGGGCTAGAATTATTGCTCTCGCTCTGACGATCGCGGTGATACCTCACATGTGTGATTTGAACACCGATTACATATGCGGGCTTGACTTCCGTATGCGTTTTCTTCGCTGCGCGAGCTCGCGGGGACGGGGGCGCTTAAAAAAATTTTTTTTTAAATTTATTTTTAGACTTATAAATTGTGTTTTAAAAAAAATGTTTTTTTTTTTTTACTTTTATTGCTGTCACAAGGAATGTAAACATCCCTTGTGACAGTAATAGGTGGTGATAGGTACTCTTTATGGAGGAATCGGGGGTCTAAAAGACCCCCGATCCCTCCTCTGCACTTCAAAGTATTCAGATCGCCGAAAACGGCGATTCTGAATACTGTGTATTTTTTTAAATTCGGCGCCATTGGCAGCCGAGTAAATGGGAAGTGACGTCATGACGTCGCTTCCGCGTTTACATTGAGAAGGCTGGAACGAAGCCGCCCACAGCTTCGTTCCAGCCCGCCCACAGCCGCCGGAGGCAGCCGATTGGACACCAGGCCTCCCGATCGCACGGGAGGCCCGGTAAGAGCGAGCGGTGGGAGGCGGCGGGAGGGGGGGAATGTCCCCTCCCGCTCCTCCGGTATAACAGCCGAGCTGTTATGTTGTTATATACGGGTAGCCGATCGCCCGCTCAAAACAACGGTACCGGGATGATGCCTGCAGCTGCGGGCATCATCCCGGTATAACCCCGGAAAGCCGAGTACGCACATATGTGTACGGTCGACGGGAAGGGGATAAAGAGTACCTTTTTTACATGCCTTTTGCTGGCACAAGTATGTTTACGTTCCTTGTGACAGCAATAAAAGTGTTAAAAAAAAAAAAAATTAAAGCAACAGTGTTAAAAAAACAAACTAAAAATGAAAGCCACCCCCCCCAGCGAAGGCATGCATCGGTCCTACACGCAAACAGCAATCATCCGACACATGTGAAGTATATAATTACATAGTTACATAGTAGGTGAGGTTGAAAAAAGACACAAGTCCATCAAGTCCAACCTATGTGTGATTATGTGTCAGTATTACATTGTATATCCCTGTATGTTGCGGTCATTCAGGTGCTTATCTAATAGTTTCTTGAAGCTATTGATGCTCCCCGCTGAGACCACCGCCTGTGGAAGGGAATTCCACATCCTTGCCGCTCTTACAGTAAAGAACCCTCTACGTAGTTTAAGGTTAAACCTCTTTTCTTCTAATTTTAATGAGCGGCCATGAGTGTTAAACTCTGTTCTGCGAAAAAGTTTTATTTCTATTGTGGGGTCACCAGTACGGTATTTGTATATTGAAATCATATCCCCTCTCTTCTCCAGAGAGAATAAGTTCAGTGCTTGCAACCTTTCCTCATAACTAAGATACTTCCAGACCCTTTACTAACTTTGTTGCCCTTCTTTGTACTCGCTCCATTTCCAGTACATCCTTCCTGAGGACTAGTGCCTAGAACTGAACAGCATACTCCAGGTGCGGCCGGACCAGAGTCTTGTAGAGTGGGAGAATTATCATTTTATCTCTGGAGTTGATCCCCTTTTTAATGCATGCCAATATTCTGTTTGCTTTGTTAGCTGCAGCTTGGCATTGAATGCCATTGCTAGGACCCCCAGATCCTTTTCCATCCTAGATTCCCCCCCGAGGTTCTCCCCCCAGTGTATAGATTGCATTCATATTTTTGCCACCCAAATGCATTATTTTACATTTTTCTACATTGAACCTCATTTGCCATGTAGTTGCCCACCCCATTAATTTGTTCAGATCTTTTTGCAAGGTTTCCACATCCTGCGGAGAAGTTATTGCCCTGCTTAGCTTAGTATCATCTGCAAATACAAAGATTGAACTGTTTATCCCATCCTCCAGGTCATTTATGATCAAATTAAATAGGATTGGTCCCAGCACAGAACCCTGGGGAACCCCACTACCCACCCCTGACCATTCCGAGTACTCCCCATTTATCACCACCCTCTGAACTCGCCCTTGTAGCCAGTTTTCAATCCATGTACTCACCCTATGGTCCATGCCAATGGACCTTATTTTGTACAGTAAACGTTTATGGGGAACTGTGTCAAATGCTTTTGCAAAATCCAGATACACCACATCTACGGACCTTCCTTTATTTAGAGGACAACTCACCTCCTCATAGAAGGTTAGTAGATTGGTTTGGCAAGAACGATTCTTCATGAATCCATGCCGATTACTGCTAATGATACCGTTCTCATTACTAAAATCTTGTATATAGTCCCTTATCATCACCTCCAAGAGTTTACATACTATTGATGTTAGGCTAACTGGTCTGTAATTCCCAGGGATGTATTTTGGGCCCTTTTTAAATATTGGTGCTACATTGGCTTTTCTCCAATCAGCTGGTACCATTCCAGTCAGTAGACTGTCTGTAAAAATTAGGAACAACGGTCTGGCAATCATGTGACTGAGTTCCCTAAGTACCCTTGGATGCAAGCTATTAAGTTTCTCAAGTCTAATTTTAATTCTGTCCTCTGTTAACCATGGAGGTGCTTCCTGTGTTGTGTCATGAGGATAAACACTGAAGTTTTGGTTACTGAAGCCCCCCGATTCACTCGTGAAGACTTAGGAGAAGAATAAATCCAATACCTTCCTCATCTCCCCATCCTTTGTAACCAGATGTCCTTCCTCATTCTTTATGAGGCCAATATGGTCTGTCCTCCCTTTTTTACTGTTTACATACTTAAAGAATTTCTTGGGATTTTTTTTGCTCTCCTCTGCTATGTATCTTTCATGTTCTATCTTAGTCGTCCTAATTGCACCCTTACATTTCTTGTTGCATTCTTTATAAAGTCTGAATGCTGATGATGATCCCTCAACCTTGTATTTTTTTAAAGCATTCTCATTTGCTTTTATATGCATTTTTACATTGGAGTTAAGCCATCCAGGACTTTTGTTCGCTCTTTTAAATTTATTACCCAATGGAATGCATTGGCTAATGCCCTTATTTAATATGCTCTTAAAGCAAACCCATCTCTCCTCCGTGTTCTTTGTTCCTAATATTTTATCCCAATTTATGCCTTTTAGCAAGGTTTGTAGTTTAGGTAAGTTGGCTCTTTTGAAATTCAGTGTCTTTGTATTCCCTTTATGTTTCCTTTTTGTGTGATTTATACTGAAACAAATTGACCTGTGATCGCTGTTACCTAAATTGCCCCGTATTTCCACATCCGTGATCAGGTCTTTATTGTTGGTAATCAGTAGATCCAGTAATGCTTTATTTCTAGTTGGTGCGTCTACCATCTGACCCATAAAATTGTCTTGCAAGACATTAAGGAACTGGCGAGCCCTAAATGAATGCGCAGTTCCCTCTGCCCAGTCTATGTCTGGATAATTAAAATCCCCCATTATGATAACACTTCCCATCCTTGCTGCTAATCCAAATTGTGATAGGAGATCTGTCTCCACTTCCTCCCTCAGGTTAAGGGGCCTATAGCATACTCCCAGTATTATTTTCCCCTTAGCTTCATCCCTTTGGAGCTCTACCCATAAGGATTCCACCTCCTCCCTAGCTCCCTCAGTGATGTCATCTCTCACATTCATTTGTACATTATTCTTGCTATATAGGCATACCCCTCCCCCTTTTTTACCCTCTCTATCCTTGCGGTAAAGGGTATACCCTTGAATGTTTGCCAGCCAATCATGAGAGCTGTTGAACCAGGTCTCTGAAATTGCCACAAAATCTAAATCCTCCTCGTACAACAGTATCTCTAGTTCACCCATCTTGTCCGCCATGCTCCTGGCATTGGTGAACATGCCACATAGTTTAGACTGGTCGCATATTGTCCTCATATTGGGTGTTCTGAGATTGCAACTAGGACTTGCTACTATACTTACCTTGGGTTTTTGTGCAATGGTCAACCTACCACTAATGCCCCAATACTACCCTCTGAAATATGTTCCGCGCTGACTATCTCTACCTCTGGACCCTCCCCCCATCACCTAGTTTAAAAACCCCTCTAACTTTTTGGCCAACTTCATTCCCAGCTGATAGTCAGCCCAGTCCTCCAGGAACCCAAACCCCTCCTTACTATACCAGCTCTTCAGCCACTTGTTTACTTCCCTAATCTCCCTCTGCCTTTCTGGTGTGGCTTGATGTACTGGTAGTATTCCTGAGAATACTACCTTGGAGGTCCTTTTCCTCAGTTTAGCTCCTAAGTCCCTAAAATCGTTCTTTAGGACACTCTCTCTGCCTCTGACTTTGTCATTGGTGCCAACGTGCACCATGACAGCTGGGTCCTCCCCAGCCCCTCCTAGTAATCTGTCCATCAGATCCATGATGTGCCGAACCCGAGCTCCCGGTAGACAACATTCTGTTCAGAGCATCAGGTCTTTGTTACAGATTGCCCTCTCTGTCCTTCTAAGAATTGAGTCCCCTTACCACCAGAATCTATCTTTCCTTTCCCTTCGCTGCCCCCCCACTCTCACTGGAGGAGTTCTTCCCCCGGCAGGTAGGAGAGTCCCTCAGCTCCAGCAGTGCTGGTCCCTGACTGGTTTCACCAATGTCACTCAATGGAGCGTACATATTGGGATGCTCCAGTCCTGGATCGGCCTCCCTGGCACTTCCCCCTCTACCCTTCCTGACTGTCACCCATCTACTCTTTGCTAGTGCCTGCACCTCTTTGTCTCCACCCGCCTCTGTGCTGGCCCCTGCCGGCACCTGCCGTGTATGTTCCTGGCTCTCCTTTAGTATGGAGGGACTTCTCAGTGCTGACAGTTGTTTCCACCAAGAACATCAGATCATCCCCTCTTCAGTCTATCATGAATGCTGCTGCCAGACTTATCCATCTTACCAACTGCTCAGTGTCTGCCAACCCTCTCCTCCAATCCCTATACTGGCTCCCAATCACCCAGCGAATTAAATTCAAAATACTAACCACAACATACAAAGCCATTCACAACTCTGCCCCGAGCTACATCACCAATCTTGTCTCCAAATATCACCCAAATTGTCCTCTCCGCTCTTCTCAAGACCTTCTACTCTCAAGCTCTCTTGCCTCCCATGCTCGTCTCCAGGACCTCTCCCATCCTCTGGAACTCGCTACCTCCACTGGTCCGGCTATCCTCTTACTCTTGGTACCTTCAGGTGATCCCTGAAAACTAATCTCTTCAGGAAAGCCTATCACGTCCCCAACTAATCTCCTACCACTTCCATCAGCTCATTCCCCACAGTTACAACCTTTTGTACCACCTGCCCCACCCTATTAGATTGTAAGCTCTTCTGAGCAGGGCTGTACTGTCTCCTTCTATATTGTAAAGCGCTGCGTAAACTGTTGGTGCTATATAAATCCTCTATAATAATAATAATAATAATCATGGGAAATAATTCTACCACCAGACCTCCTCTGTAAATGTAAATTGGTAACCTGTAAGGGCTTTTAAAGTTTTGCCTATGGATAGTAAAATTTATGTTTTTTGTAACTGCGGCACGGGTGTGCACAATTTGAAAACGTGATATGTTTGGTATCTATTTACTCAGCGTAACATCATCTTTTATATTTTCCCCAAAAAATTGGGTTATGTATTGTGTGTTTTTTCATTAAAATTAAAAAAGTTTATTTTTTTTCCAAAAAAATTGCATTTTTAAAGATACTATGTGACATAAAAAAAAAAATTGCAAAACCCAATTTCAATTTATTCTCTAGGGCCTCTGCAAACAAAAAAAAAATACATAATGTTTGGGGGGGTTCCAAGCAATTTTCTAGCAAAAAAAACCCGATTGTTACATGTAAACAAAAAGTGCCAGAAAAAGCTTGGCTCCACCCAAAAGGGGAAGCTCTGCTTGTCTGCCTCCTCCCCCCCTCCGCTAGGGGGAGGGGCATGGTGAACTGAGCCAGGAGCCTTTCCCCGCAGCCTTCTGGGACACTTCACAGGTTTTGGAAGACTGCGGCTCATTCATGAATGCGGCTCTGTTTGCGCATGCGCAGTAGGAATCCAGCTGTGAAGCTGCAAATCTTTACTGCGGTTTCCCTTAGTCAAGTGGGCGATGTCAGCACCCGATAGCTGACTGAAGAATTGGCTTGGATGAGGACACCGCTGGATGCCTGGACAGGTAAGGGCCCTAATATTAGAAGTCAGCAGCTACAGTCAGCTGCTGAATTAAATTTTTTAGGGGGGGAGTCTAGAGCTTCTCTTTAAGTGGTTCAAAAACTGGGGTAAAAGCCAGTTACTGCATGCATTTAGATGCGTTTGAGCATTAATGCATTCCATTGGCCGTTCGATAATTCATTCTGGCTATTGGAATGCATCAACAGTCAAAGGCTAGACGCGGCTGGTGTTTAGGCATATTTAGACAAGTTTAGGAATGTTTAGTATATTTTCTGCTCTTCAGCTCCTCTTCTGAATGCGCCTTTGTTTTGTTTTTTTTTCCAGCCTGTAAACTCTCCTCTTTTAATACACGTGTAAACACCTGTGTGCATTAACACATAGGGGTTAATTTACTAAAGGCAAATAGACTGTGCACTTTGCAGAGTTGAAGCAGTTGCTCCAGAGCTTATTAAATGAGCAGAAGCTCTGCTGACTTTCATAATCCAATCACATGCAAGCAAAAATGCAGTTTTTATTTATTTCCTTGCATGTGATTTGGTATTCTTTAAACAGTGAAGCTTTATCTCCTTTACTAAGCTCTGGAGAAACTGCATTTGTAGAGGGCAACTGCACAGTCTATTTGCCTTTAGTAAATCAACCCTTTAGAGGTTGAAAAAAAAAGCCAAACGCCCGCATGAGTCCTAAAGCTTAACAACCCACAGCAACTGGTGCTCTCAGTAATTACTTACTGTAATTTTATTTATTTATTATATATATATATATATATATAATTATATATTATTTATTTATTCATTTATAAGGAATGATGAAGTGTTGGCCATGAAGTGGTGGGACAAGAAAGATGTTCACATGATATCTACCATCGACAATGACACCTTGGTGGAGATTCAGAGAAGACGCCACCCCATTGTAAAGCCTGAATGTGTCCACGATTATAATCTGTTCATGGGGGGGTGGATTTAAATGACCAGATGCTACAACCATATTTGTCAACCCGAAAGTCCTGTTACTGATATAAAAAAGTTGCATTTCATCTCTTTCCTATGGTCATGTTTAATTCATATTAAAATTAAAAATAATGTGTCTGCGCTAGAAAAAAATCACTACACTCAAAGTGCAGTATTAATATAAGCAACCTGAGTGTTGAAATAAAATATAAAGTGCACAATACTATATAAACAGAGAATGTGAATAATCAAACAAAGTGACATATCAATTGAAATAACAAATAAATACTGGAGGATATAGCAAATGGTGAATAAATAAAGTCCAAAAGCGTGAATATCCAATGATATAAAAGTGCCCGAATAAATTAGTCCCAAAATTGGGTGATTTTCACATATTCTATCTTCCAAAATGTGCCACCAAGAAACATGCTGTAGTGTCTTCCAGCCGCCCCCACAGGTGTATATGCTCACCTTCCTGTGTGTGACACAGCGATTAAACTATGCCAAACAAAGCCTTGGAGCCACTCCTGTGCTCATTAGGAACCAGCTGTACAAACTTCCAATGTTCTCAAATGGAGATGGTTTATGCAAGAGAAAAAAACTCCATAGCGCAATATGTAGGTATAAAGCATTTAATAAAATAATTAGCTCCCCTGTCTGGGGTACTCACATATTGTGGGTGCGTGAGTGCACCAACCATATCAAGCATAAAACGGATAATCTCCCGGTGTGGCGTGCGGTGTAGCGTGTGTAACGAAAAGACTCCTTCTCTCTCTCTGCTGACAGCTCCGTCCAGGCCCCTCCCCTACGCGTGTTCGGCACCGGGACCACGTGCCTTCTGGCACGTGGTCCCGGTGCCGAACACGCGTAGGGGAGGGGCCTGGACGGAGCTGTCAGCAGAGAGAGAGAAGGAGTCTTTTCGTTACACACGCTACACCGCACGCCACACCGGGAGATTATCCGTTTTATGCTTGATATGGTTGGTGCACTCACGCACCCACAATATGTGAGTACCCCAGACAGGGGAGCTAATTATTTTATTAAATGCTTTATACCTACATATTGCGCTATGGAGTTTTTTTCTCTTGCATAAACCATCTCCATTTGAGAACATTGGAAGTTTGTACAGCTGGTTCCTAATGAGCACAGGAGTGGCTCCAAGGCTTTGTTTGGCATAGTTTAATCGCTGTGTCACACACAGGAAGGTGAGCATATACACCTGTGGGGGCGGCTGGAAGACACTACAGCATGTTTCTTGGTGGCACATTTTGGAAGATAGAATATGTGAAAATCACCCAATTTTGGGACTAATTTATTCGGGCACTTTTATATCATTGGATATTCACGCTTTTGGACTTTATTTATTCACCATTTGCTATATCCTCCAGTATTTATTTGTTATTTCAATTGATATGTCACTTTGTTTGATTATTCACATTCTCTGTTTATATAGTATTGTGCACTTTATATTTTATTTCAACACTCAGGTTGCTTATATTAATACTGCACTTTGAGTGTAGTGATTTTTTTCTAGCGCAGACACATTATTTTTAATTTTAATACTATACACGAATATGGAACGTGATTGAGTGTTTGCAGCTGGACTCCACTGTTCACTTATTACTTTATAGGCATTTGTCCGTAAGTGGCTCGCAAGGTTTTTAGCTATTATTATGTTTAATTCATATGTCTTCTATCAAAAATCAACCGAAAACCAACCCATTACTTACCTCAAATATATTGAAGACATTGTCACTGCCCTTATTTACCAGCAAGGACCTGCCCCAGGAAGCGTTCGCTGATAGTGTGAGTCGACTTTATGAGCAACATTTTCCCTATAACATTCCCGCTACAGAATCCGGAAGATCCCCAATGTCCCTCCCAACCTGGCCTGTGTATCGCTTCAGAAATTATCACACATCCGTCAGATATTAGTTCCCCTTATTTTTAACAGACCTCCATTTCCCCGTTTGAAATACCTGTGTGGATCATTTGCCTGCTATCATGTTTCTACCTTCCACGTTAACTGACCCTGGACTGTATACCGCTGATGCCTTTGCCTGCCGTATTAAAACACGTTTCTGACTTCCATGTACACCGACCTCGGCCTGTTAATTGACCATGTTTTTTGCCTGCCACTTGGACTGATCTTTTGCCCTTCTACATTCAGTACACAGGGGTCTAAGAAAAACAGTTTTTGGATTTCTGTGTTCCCTGAACATGGTCTGGAGTCCGGAGGTTTCAAAGAGATTTGGGTGGGAGAAGCCTCTACCCTTGTCCCCCTGGCCCTAAGCTTGATGGTCCTTCTTGCTGCCTGGATCAATACTTTGACTGTGCTGAGCATATAGCTGCCTATAATGACCCAGGACTTTATGGGCCATGTTTCTTCCTGCTGCCTGGACCAATACTTTGGCTGTGTTGACCATATCTCTGCCTGCTGCCTCTACTGACTATGGACAGTATTTCTGCCTGGACATCTCTGCCTGCTACCTGGACCAATGCTTTGGCTGTGCTGACGGTATCTCTGCCTGTACTAACTATGGACAGTATTCCTGCCTGCTGCCTGGACAATTGCTTTTGCTGTCTCTGACCACATCCCTGACTGTTGCCTGGACCAATATATTTTGGGTAGGGATGAGCTTCGAGTTCGAGTCGAACTCATGTTCGACTCAAACATCGGCTGTTCGCCAGACAGCGAACAATTTGGGGTGTTCGCAGCAAATTCGAAAGCCGCAGAACACCCTTTAAAAGTCTATGGGAGAAATCAAAACTGCTAATTTTAAAGGCTTATATGCATGTATTGTCATAAAAAGTGTTTGGGGACCTGGGTCCTGCCCCAGGGGACATGGATCAATGCAAAAAAAGTTTTAAAAATGGCCGTTTTTTTTGGGAGCAGTGATTTTAATAATGCTTAAAGTGAAACAATAAAAGTGTAATATTCCTTGAAATTTCGTACCTGGGGGGTGTCTATAGTATGCCTGTAAAGGGGCGCATGTTTCCCGTGTTTAGAATAGTGTGACAGCAAAATGACATTTCAAAGGAAAAAAAGTCATTTTAAACTACTCGCGGCTATTAATGAATTGCTGGTCCGACAATACACATAAAAGTTCATTGATAAAAACGGCATGGGAATTCCCCACAGGGGAACCCTGAATCAAAATTTAAAAAAAAATGACTTGGGGGTCCCCCTAAATTCCATACCAGGCCCTTCAGGTTTGGTATGGATATTAAGGGGATCCCGGCCAAAAAAAAATGGAGTGGGGTCCCCCTCAAAATCTATACCAGACCCTTCAGGTCCCTCCATGCCATCATGGATGCGGAGCCGCCCGAGGAGAAGAAGGGAAGAAGTGTAAATGTCTCACACATGTGGTATCGCTATACTCAGGAGGAGTAGCAGAATGTATTTTGGGGTGTAATTGCAAGTATGCATATGCTGTGTGTGAGAAATAACTTGTTAATATGACAAGTTTGTGTAAAAAAAAATGTATTCATTTTCCCAAGAATTGTGGGAAAAAATTGCAACTTCAAAAAACTCACTATTCCTCTTACTAAATACTTTGGAATATCTACTAATCTAATATCATTTGGGGGGGTATTTGTACTTTCCTGGCTTGTTAGCGTCTGAAGAAATGAGTCAGTACATCAGGTGTGATCAGGTGTGATGAATTTTCAATGATTTGCACCATAGCTTATAGACTCTATAACTTTCACACAGACTAAATAATATACACTAATTTGGGCTATTTTTGCCAAAGATATGTAGCGTTATACATTTTGGCCCCAGTTTATGAAGAAAAATTACTTATTTGCAAAATTTTACAATAAAAACAAAAGAAAAGTGTTTTTTTTTTCAAAATTTTTGCTATTGTTTCGCTTATAACACAAAGAATAAAAAGCCCAGCGGTGATTAAATACCACCAAAAAAAGCTCTATTTGTGTGAAAAAAATGATAAAAATGTTGTTTGGGTACAATGTAGCATGATTGAGTAATTGTCATTCAAAATGTGAGAGCACTGAAAGCTGAGAATTGGTCTGGGCTGCCTGAATTGGTTAAATTCCTTTCCACCCATATGATGATGGGTTCCACCGCTCTCAGTAGGGAGTTGCTGGGGGCCCCCCCCCCCGGCGGTGTATGTATGATACTACGGCTTTGTTGTCCATTCGAAGCAGTACTGCTTGCCCCGTGATCTCAAACTTCAGACTACCAATGCAAGATAGCCTGCCAGAATCTCCGGGATGTTTGATACAATGCCTGTTGTGCTGAAAGCCCATCTTTCTTCAACCGAAATTTGGTGGCAATGTGCCCCCCAGCCTGCTGCACTGGCATCTGTGGTAACTGTGGTCCAGTAGACATGCCTTAATTAATGTGATTTTACGAGCATCTCTCTCTTGGTCCACTAATGCAGACTCCTGCGCAAACTGTTGGCACTATATAAATCCTGTATAATAATGTATAATAATTAGATGGGTTGAAATACTCTAGATAGTGCATGTTCCAAAGCCTCAGAAACTCTAATGCCCCGTACACACGGTCGGACTTTGTTCGGACATTCCGACAACAAAATCCTAGGATTTTTTCCGACGGATGTTGGCTCAAACTTGTCTTGCATACACACGGTCACACAAAGTTGTTGGAAAATCCGATCGTTCTGAACGCGGTGACGTAAAACACGTACATCGGGACTATAAATGGGGCAGTGACCAATAGCTTTCATCTCTTTATTTATTCTGAGCATGCGTTGCACTTTGTCCGTCGGATTTGTGTACACACGATCGGAATTTCCGGCAACGGATTTTGTTGTCGGAAAATTTTATATCCTGCTCTCAAACTTTGTGTGTCGGAAAATCCGATGGAAAATGTGTGATGGAGCCTACACACGGTCTGAATTTTACGGTACAGGGCATTACTGTAAATGTCTCAGGTGCCAATGAGCCCAAAGAACAATAGGGATACAAGATGACCTTATCCCTATCAGGGTCAGATCCATAGCCTAGTCTCGAGAGGGGCACTGCCAGAAAATACGTTTTTTTTGGGGGGTAAATTTATCGGGGAAATTGCTGGTGTTAGCACTTCAATCATCCCAGCACCATGGTTGTTATGGTGTCAGGATGATTGAAGCGCATTATTGCTATAATTACATTGTTATAAAAAATTTAATGGTTCAACTCACCATAATGCAGAATCAGTGGGAGCCCCGAGCGTGTCACTTGCCACTGTCACCTGCCACATGTTGCGGATTGTTACTTGCCACGTCACTTGTCACCAGGTGCAGATTGTCACTTGCCATGTCACCTGTCATCAGATGCAGATTGTCACTTGCCATGTCACCTGTCATCAGATGCAGATTGTCACTTGCCACGTCCCATGCCACACGTTGCGGATTGTCACTTGCCACATCGCCTGTCACCAGATGCAGATTATTACTTGCCACGTCACCTGTCACCAGATGCAGATTGTCACTTGCCATGTCCCATGCCACATGTTGCAGATTGTCACTTGCCACGTCCCATGCCACACGTTGCAGATTGTCACTTGCCATGTCCCATGCCACACGTTGCAGATTGTCACTTGGCACGTCCCATGCCACACGTTGCAGATTGTCACTTGCCACATCCCATGCCACACGTTGCAGATTGTCACTTGCCACTTCCCATACCACACGTTGCAGATTGTCACTTGCCATGTCCCATGCCACACGCTGCAGATTGTCACTTGCCACAATCTACGCCACATGTTCCGGATTGTCACTTGCCTGCTATAATTGTCTCTTGCTGTGTCCCAGAGTCAGGCAGCAGATTACCATCAAGCAGCAGAGAGATGATGTAATCTCTCTGCTGCCGCGGCTGCCTGCACACTGCACAGTGAGGGCGGAACTGCAGGGATGCAGGGCGGGCGCCGGGCAGTGAGAGATGATGTCATCTCTCTGCTCCCCACCCACTGGCTCCCTGATTGGCCAGCAGCCTGCTCTCACACTGTCACCGAGCCGCACAGCTGCTCACCAACCGAGCCACCCAGCCCACCCACAGAGCCGCCCGCTGTCTCTCACCAACGGAGCCGCCCGCTGTCTCTCACCAACGGAGCCGCCCGTGCTCTCAGCCGCAGAGCTGCCTGCCGCCCACTCACTCACCCGCATTCTCGGAGGGGGCAATTGCCCCGTTGCCCCCCCCCCCGATCCACCCCTGATCCCTATCAGGCTCAGGCAATTCAAAGCTGTCAGGCAAGGCCATACCCTCGCTTTCCTAATCTTCTGAATGATGGTTGTCACATTCTGAGAAGGTAGGGACACTGTCTCTTTCATCGTATTGAACAGAGTGTCTAGATAAATCATCACCTGAATTGGAGTAAGGTGACTCTTCGCCTGATTCATTTCTCAGCCGAATTCTGCTAGCGTTAATAACAGAATGCTCCTGTGTTCCACTGGCTGGACAGGATCTTTTGCTAGGAGGAGAATATTGTCCAGGTAGTGATATATTCTGAGACCTAATTCTCGCAGGAGAGCTAAGATAGTGGATAGGACCTTCGTGAAGACTCTGGGCGTGGTACAGAGACTGAATAGGGGACTCTGGAACTGAAGGTTAACCTGGCCTATCACGAACCTCAGGTACAGTACTTCTGAAATGGTGAAAGTATGGGTATATGTAAGTAGGTGTCCTGCAGATCTACTGATATAGCATCCTGTCCCCTGGTTGGACAGCACAGATAATTGTTTGCAATGACTCTATCTTGAACTTCTCTAAAAGTACATAATTTTTTAGTCTCTTTAGATCTATTATGGGTCTCCAACCTCCACTTCTCTTGGGTACTAGAAAAAGGGTGGAGTAAAAACCCGAAAATCTTTTGGACAGAGGCACCGGCACTACTGCTTGCTGCTCCTGTAGGGAGTGAAGAAACTGATGAAGAGCTTCCACCTTTTGGAGAGACCTTGATACCCTTGTAAGAGTGAAGAAGTCTCTAGGCGGCTGGCCTAGAAATGTCCAAAAATGTCCGAACTTGATTGTGAGACTACCCAGGGATCTTTGCATTTTTGGCCCCAGACCTTGGAGAAGTGCTTGGGTCTGGCACCCACTGGGATCGCCTGGGTTGGCCTGGCTTCAAAAGGACTTCGTAGAGTCCTGCGCAATCGCTGCCTATCAATTAGGGGTCCACGGGTGCCGCACCCCTATTCATGTGTCCGGCCCCCTGATCTACATACAGGGTGCTGCACCATGGATTCCAATGGGGGGGGGGGGTTTGAAGCACGTGATTAGACCCAGAGGCTCTAATAGGCTTCAAAAAGGGTGGGCTTGGGGTTCAGAGCACTGCGCTCTTAGCCCACCCAGTTGTGTGACAATAGTGTATGAATATTCGCTATTATCACACTGATTCTCCTTCCAGCCAATCAGGAAGCGGGTCATGACCAGTTTCCCAATGGGCCGAAAAGGAGAAGCCATCCTATGGGCCTATGAGGAGGAGACAGTCGGCCGAGGAGATGCATCCCGGGACACAGAGGAGACACATCCCGGGACACAGAGGAGGCGCATCCCGGGACAAGGAGGAGAGGCATCACAGGACACTGAGAAACTTAGGGGGGAAGCCGCTGCCACCGCCTGTCAACACAGGGTAAGTGAGCAGGGGGGGTGAGTGTGGTGCAGGCTGGAGCGAGGGGGGGTGTCAGGTCTGTCTGCTGCCCCCCCGACCGATCAAGCACCACCCACCACTGGTCCTGCAGGGTAGGTAAAGCCCTCTGTCTGCGTGTCTTCATGAAGGTGGACTGTGTGCTTCTCCAATTCTGTCTTGATCCCTTCCCCTATCTGGGCTGTCTGTAGTCCTTGTTTCTGAAATGCTGAAATCTGGACGTGAACGCCCTAGTGCTCCTGGCTCACCTGTCCTGTGGCAACAGGCCTGACTTTCCCCCTGTGACGCGAGAAATGGCCTTTTCCAATTTTTCACAGAACAAAGCCTTGCCATCGAACGATATCTTACACCAGTTCTGATTTGATGCTATGTCAGCCACCCATGACTTTAACCATAATGCCCGTTTGGCCATTACCATGTGTAGCATCAACCTTGCAGAGCACCTGACGGCGTCAATCGCTGCCTCCCCAATAATGTCTGCTGAGAGTTTTAACTCATCCAAGACTTTGATAATATCCTCCTCTGGGACATCTTGATGGATTGCAGTTTCTATGTTATCTGTCCATACCCGAAGGGCATTGGACACTGAAGTTAGGGCTATTGCTGGTTTACAGACATTTCCCACCATCTAGTAAGCTTTTTTAAATCGAGATCCATCTGTCTGTCTAGAGGAACTTTAAATTAAGTCAAATCCTTCATAGGTAACGTGATGTTCTTTGCCAAACATACCACTGCTGCGTCTACTCATGGTGGGCCGTCTAACATTGCAGAGTCCAAATCTGAGAGTGGGTACAGCTTTCTCAATCAATTAAGGGAGAATCTTTTTTCTGTTTTCTTCCACTCCTTCTCAATAACATCTCTGATCTCATCCATGAGAGGAAAAAAGGAAATCTGCTTATTCAGAAAAGGGAAGTAGCTTTTTCACTTCTTAGACACAGCGTCGGTTTCTTCCCAACCAATAGCCTGATACGTAAAGTTGAACCAGGGAAAACCAGAATCCTGAGGTTTCTGGGTCATCTGAGGAATTTTCAGGCAGACCACTCTCTTGCACATGTCTAGAAGAGCTACCAGCCCCTGGATGAGAGGCTTCACCCATGGATGGGCCAGGGAGTGATACATTTATCGCTTCTTCTTGAGGCGTTAGGACTGACTGCTGCAATGGGATTGTCGCTACTAATTCTGCCAGGGAATCCTTGACTACTTTCTTGAGTAAGTCCGCCACCTGCTGGACTTCAGACTCTTTCTGCTGTGTAGTCCCTGAAACAGCTTTAGCAGACTACTTTGTTAGGTAATGGAGTAGCCCCACAGGCCCAACATTTTGGGGGTCTGGAGCTTGGGGAGCTTGAATACCGCCGTCTTTTTTGCAGATGATTTTTCCCCACTTGCATGGTGTCTGGACCTGGGCAGGGCTGAAATACGCAAAAGTACCAGCCTAAGTGCGCTCTTTATTTTTTTTTAATTTACCTGGACATAGGTCCCTACCTTAAATGTAGTGTAGGGTCATGTTCAGGCGGCAGATGGCTCACCTTAAAGTGGAGTTCCACTCTGAAATTTTTTTTTTTATAATCAGACTCCTCTAAACCTATAAAACAAATTTGGAGGAAAAAACATTTTTAGAACTTACCAGAATCGCCCTGTTGCTATGTAGTCCTCTTAATCTGCCACTTCCTGATCCGGGGAGCTCTTCGTCACTTCCTCCCTTGCTTGTGCTCCTGGGAAATGATGTGTCATCATTTCCCAGGAGTCTGTGGGCAGTACTGTGATCAAATATTGCTTTATTTCCTGACAGGAAATGATGCGATTCAGGGCGGATCACAGCACCGTTATGTTGCCATAACAACGGGGCAGGACCTTCCTTGCCGCCCGTTGTTATGGCGCTGCGCTACGGCCGCCAGTGAATCGCGCATGCACGAGATCGAAAGGTGCATGCTGGTTACCCAGCATGCACTTCTCCAAAGCTTATCCAGGAAGATATATCGATTGGGCTTCACATGCCCACAATCATGATGGCAACGGCCACAACAGGAGGGGGAAAATTGTAAGTAATAAATGTATATTTTAGAAAGCTCCATAATTTGCCATGTATAATCATTTTTTAATTAAAAAATTAATAATGCTCGGATCAATAAAAAAAATTTAAAAATATTTGTCCGGAACTCCCCTTTAAGCAGCTAGCAGAAGAAGCAGCTAAAAAAATAGGAAAAGAAAAATGAACAGACCAGATCTCTTTTTTTTTTTTCTATTTTTTTTTTTTTTTTTTTAAGAAATAGAGGGGGAAAGACATTGGATGAAGATTTAGGCTCTTTGCCTTTTATTTTATATTTATATATTTATTTATTTTTGGATGGTGAAATCTAGACCTACCGTGGGCAGAGTCTTGCCACCTCCTGGAGCTCTCAGCAGAACAATCCTCCAGGCAGCACTAGGCTGCCATACTGAGGCTCCAGGGGAAATAAGTAGCCAGGATAGGAGGGGCAAAGCAAAGGGGAATGCCTTTTCCCCAGCATTTGGAGGTAAGAGCAAAAAGTTGCTAGGACCCGACAAGACTCGGGAGCTCCGGCTGCCCGCACATTTGCAGAGCGGGGTGGAAGAAGCCGAACATTGGAGAAAAGCCTGCGCGAGGCACGTACCGGCTCCTATGGAGATCCAGAGATACCAGGGAGGAAGAAAGACCAAAGAGATGGAGGAACTGGATGGAAAAGACGAAGAAAGGTTTTTAAGAAAATAGAGAAGCCAGAAACCAAAGTAGACACAGGACAGAGAAGGGGAACCTAAAAAAGAAAAGAAATAGCTGTTTCCTCTGTTGCCAACAAGAGCAGACGCCTAAACATCAATGCAGGTAAAGAGTTCTTAGCTAACAGACAAACTGCTTGTCCCAAAAGACCCACAGATGGGACTCCCTCTCTTATAAGCACGATTAGCTGCCCAAGAAAGGGGACTGAAGAAGCTGAATCCGGATGGAAACTGTTAAGCAAACAAAAAAAGAGGGGAAGATATTTATGAAGTGGAGTGGGGAGGGTTGGAGAAGAGGAAAGTTTATTTTCAGGGTGAAGGTTTGCTTTAAAACCATATGTGATAATAAAAAGGGTTGTAGGAAACTTTGGTAGTTAAGTATTTCATTCATTATAGAGGTCTACACATGTGTCCAAAATGAGGGACAACTGAGAAGGAAGGAGGGATAGAGGGTTTTAGTTCCAAAAGAGAGACAGTTCCTCTAAAAGAGGGACAGTTGAGAGGTATGCTGTATGCATGATAATTCATGCTTCCAATTAAGCTTGGATGTCCTTCACCCATGGGGGTGAAGACCACCCATTTTTTTTAATCTAAAAAGTTTTCTCTTTTCATAAAAATATTTCCCTATCATTCCAATGTCTCAGCCATGGATTCAAATTAATTATCTGAAACTGCGACTGAGAAACTGTATGATGTACCTGAACAAATTAGATGCAACCACTTGCTCTATTAAATTATTTTGAATGGCTGATTTATGTGCAGAAATCTTATTTTTTACCCTCTGGATTCTCCCTCTTATATACAGTGTCTTGAAAAAGTGTTCATACCTCCTGAAAATGTCCACATTTTGTCATGTTATAACCAAAAACGTAAATATATTTTATTGGGATTTTATGTGATAGATCAACACGGTGGCACATGATTGTGAAGTGGAAAGAAAATGATAAATAGTTTTCAAACTTTTTTACAAATAAATATGTGAAAGGTGTGGTTTTTTCAGCCCCCCATTTGTAGAACCACCTTTCGCTGCAATTACAGTCTTTTTGGGTATGTCTCTACCAGCTTTGCAGAGAGGGAAGATGTTGCCCATTCTTCTTTGCAAAATAGCTCAAGCTCTGTCAAATTGAATGAAGAGCATCTGTGAACAGCAATTTTCAAGTCTTGCCACAGATTCTCAATTGGATTTAGGTCTGGACTTTGACTGGGCCATTCTAACACATGAATAGGCTTTGATTTAAACCATTCCATTGTAGTTCTGGCTGTATGTTTAGGGTCGTTGCCCTGCTGGAAGGTGAAACTCTGCCCCAGTCTCAAGTCTTTTGCAGACTCTAACAGGTTTTCTTCTAAGATTGCCCTGTATTTGGCTCCACCCATCTTCCCATCAACTCTGACCAGCTTCCCTGTCAGGCTGAAGAACAGCATCCCCACAACACGATGCTGCCACCACCATGTTTCACAGTGTGGATGGTGTGTTCAGGGTGATGTGCAGTGTTAGTTTTCCGCCACACATAGCATTTTGCTTTTACGCCAAAAAGTTCAATTTTGGTCTCATCTGACCATAGCACTTTCTTCCACATGTTTGCTGTGTCCCCTACATGGCTTCTTGCAAACTGCAAACAGGACTTCTTATGTCTTTCTTTCAACAATGGCTTTCTTTTTGCCACTCTTCCATAAAAGCCAGATTTGTGGAGTGCGCAACTAATAGCTGTCCCATGGACAGACTCCCACCTGAGCTGTGGATCTCTACAGCGCCTCCATAGTTACCATGGGCCTCTTGGTTGCTTCTCTGATTAATGCTCTCCTTGCCCGACCTGTCAGTTTAGGTGGATGGCCATGTCTTGGTAGGTTTGCAGTTGTGTCATACTCTTTCCATTTTCAGATGATGGATTGAACAGTGCTCCGTGAGATGTTCGAAGCTTGGGATATATTTTATAACCTAACCCTGCTTTAAACTTCTTAACAACTTATCCCTGACCTGTCTGGTGTGTTCCTTGACCTTCATGATGCTCTTTGTTCACTAAGGTTCTCTAACAAACCTCTGAGGGCTTCACAGAACAGCTGTATTTATACTGAGATAAAATTACACACAGTTGGACTCTATTTACTAATTAGGTGACTTCTGACGGCAATTGGTTCCACTAGATGTTAGTTAGTGGTATCAGAGTAAAAAGGGCTGAATACAAATGCATGCCACACTTTTTGCATATTTATTTGTAAAAAATGTTGAAAACCATTTATCATTTTCCTGCCACTTCACAATTATGTGCCACTTAATCCCAATAAAATACATTTACATTTTTGGTTGTAACATGATAAAATGTGGAAAATTTCAAGGGGTATGAATACTTTTTCAAGGCTCTGTACAGTAACCTGCATGGACAATGGATGCAGTGAAAGTTCTCCGTCAGTTCCACCTCATTTGTTGTCTTCTCATTGGTCAGTGCAGACACTTCCTTTGGTGTGAGTGGTGGAGGAGTATATAGTTATTTGCTTGTGGTTCCTCCGAATTGCCAAAGGTTGTTTCATTCTTGCACAAGGCAGTGGATAAGGTGTGTTCTCCTGAAGAACAAGTACTTTTGACCACTTCAGCCCAGGAAGGATTTACCCCCTTCCTGAACAGGGCATTTTTTTGTGATTCGGTACTGCGTTGCTTTAGCTGACACTTGCGCGGTCATTCGACGTTGTATCCAAACAAAATTGACGTCCTTTTTTTTCCCACAATTAGAGCTTTCTTTTGGTGGTATTTGATCACCTCTGCGGTTTTTATTTTTTGCGCTATAAACACAAAAAGAGTGACAATTTTGAAAAAAAAGCAATATTTTTTACTTTTTGCTGTAATAAATATCCCCAAAAATATATAAAAGAACACATTTTTTCCTCAGTTTAGGCCGATATGTATTCTTCTACCTATTTTTGGTAAAAAAAAAAAAAATTGCAATAAGCGTATATTGATTGGTTTGCGCAAAAGTTATAGCGTCTACAATAATAGTGGATAGATTTATTGCATTTTTATTATTATTTTTTTTACTACTAATGGCGGCGATCTGCGATTTTTATCGGGAATGCGACTTTATGGCGGACACATCGGACACTTTTGACACTATTTTGGGACGATTGTCATTTATACAGCGATCAATGCTATAAGTAGCTACTGATTACTGTATAAATGACACTGGCAGGGAAGGGGTTAAACACTAGGGGGCGATCAAGGGGTTAAGTGCGTCCTGGGGAGTGATTCTAACTGTTGGGGATGGACTGACATGACAGCGATCACTGCTCCCGATGACAGGGAACAGTAGATCCCTGTCATGTCACTAGGCAGAACAGGGAAATGCCTTGTTTACATAGACATCTCCCATTTCTGCCTCTCCGTCTCACGATCGCGGACTGCTGGCGAACACTGAGTTTGTGGGACCCGCGGACACGCTCCCGCAATGCGGCAAATTCCAAGGGATGTACAGGTACGCCCATTTGCCTGTAGGAGCCATTCTGCCGACCTATATGTGTGTGCGGCAGTCGGCAAGTGGTTTTAAGAAGTTATGGGAAAATTACCTCCTTTAAACTACCTATTGTTTCCCAAGGCTGGCATCACTCTTACATCAATGAATGCTGCAATGGAATCATATAATTTTATTTTATGTGCTCAGTATGTTCGCTTCTAACTCATATATGCAATGGTCCATTTAAAGCACAATACACGTTTTAATCAGATATGAAAAGTCACTAGTGATTTGCTAATAATATTTCATTATGCCTTTCAATGTCAAAGTACCAACTAGAAACTTATTTTTATTCTTAAGGTAAATGGATTTTCAGAATGTAAATTACAAATAGAGCTAAAAGATGAAGAAAGAAAATGCATGGAAAAGCTGATCAGGCAGAGAACTGCTGGGTTTAGCGGTAAGAGCTCCGTAGAGCAATCTTCCTTTTTTATCTAAAATCAAAGCATGTGGGAGGTAGCTTTCTGTTTTTAATGAAAAAAATTATATAAAAGTATGTTACCACAGAAATTAAAACAATCAACAAGTTATTTGGAAAGTCTTTATTGTATATTATATATGTGAAAATGCCTGCCAGAGTCCCTTTCATAGTCAAAGATACTTGAAGCCTAGATGCCCAAGTCAAATTTAGCAACATCAATATGGATCTGTTCATTTGACCACCAGACAATTACAGTCTAAAGGCCCGTACACACGATCAGAAAATCGGACATAAAATACCGCTTTTGAAGCGATCGTATGTTAATCTGATGGTTAGTACGCAGCTTTCGAAAGCCGATCACGACAGCTCATCCGATATTAATCGAAGGGACAAACGTGATACGATAACAGATTGCACGATTTTCTTTTAATCAGTACAGTCTTCATCCAAAAATACAATACAATACATCACTTCTGAATTTTTATTCTTCCGTACCAGAATTTGCGTAACTTTAGTAACCTCTTCATTTTTAATATGGATACTAGCATGCAAAAAAAAAAAAGGATCAGTCATTTGTCAGATAATCTCATCATGTGTACGAGGAAAATGTCTTAGCCAATTACAAGTCAGTCTTTTACTTTTCTTATAATTCCTATCTTCACCACACACCATCATTTATGTATGCCAAAAAAAATAAAGTTATGATAAGCACTTTTTCCTACATAGATGAGAGATAATACAAAAATTACCCACCTGTACAATGAATCACAATTACCCAGTCATCACCAACTGACCCTGCTTCCAGGAAATAGTCCTTTTAGTTTTAAAAATCTGTTCTTGGAATTTTTGTACATGGAAACATCCTAAAGCTGGCTTTACACTAGTAGAATTTAATACATTTACAAATTATTCATTTTGAGAATGTTCATTTCATTTTTCTAATCACTGGTGGAGTTAGATCAACATTTGAATTTGACTGCAGTGACAAGAAAAATTTTAAGCAGGATGGAAATTTTTGTAACAGTGTATGTGGTTTTCGCTCAGTAGAGTCCATTTGTTCCAAAGATGAATAATAAAAGCAAATTAAATACTAAAGTACTTTGGCATGACGTTTGTCAAGCCCTCAAATGTAGGGATGGTTCGCACCAGAACTTTTGAACATCGGGAAAGTTTAGAACCGAATAACGAACCCCATTGAAGTCTATGGGACCTGAGCGTGAAAAATCAAAAGTGCCCATTTTGAAGGCGTATATGCAAGTAATTGGGCATACAATGGTTATGGGGGGCGGTTACTGCCCTGGGGACGTGTATAAAAAAAAAAAAAGTTTATAAAAAACGTAATTTTTAAATGAGCAGTGATTTATTGATGCTTAAAGCGAAAGTATAAAAATTAAACATTCCTTTCAATATAGTGCCTGGGGGGTCCCCTTAGTCCACCTGTAAAGTGGCACATCTGTACTGTGTATAGAAGCTGCTGCTGCAGCAATAATTGCATTTGTGAAGCCCAAAAAATGACATTTTCTCTGCAAGCTTTCTTTATTTTGTAAGCAACGGTTTGGGGAGCCAGTCTGTATGATGAGGCCACGATGTAGTGCATCTGGAACAAGATTAGAGATTTTTTGGATAAATTCTGGTGGCTCTACCACAGACTTTGGATTTCTACTTCTGTAACGGGTGCGGAAAAATTGTTCTTTGGGTGTCGATGGCGCCTTCACACCGTAACCCTGTAGAGGTACTCTTGATGAAAGCAAGAATTGGCATTGCTGTCAAAAATTGTAATGATATGCACCTGTCAAACAGGTGTGGAAAAATTGGTCTTTGGGTGTTAATTTTGCCCATGAAACCTACACCAAAAACATTCTTCCAGATGAAATCAACACCCACAACACTAGGCAGCCTAGAAGTCCTGCAGAGATTCCACATCACAAAAACACTTAACTGGTGACATCGGTGCATTAGGGGCTTCAGAGCTGCTGGTAATCCAGGACTGATTAATTTTGATAAAAGTCAGATGGTCCGCTGAGTCTGTGGACAGACGCGTTCTATGATCAATAACAAAACCTCCAGCAGCACTGAATGCTCGTTCAGAAAGCACGCTGGATGCAGGGCATCGCTGCAGCTTAATAGCATACTAGACAAGTTCTGGCCAGTGGTCTATTCTCATGACCCAGTAAGCTAGTGGATCGTTGACTGGAAAGCTCCCCATCTCTGTTTTCACCCCTAGATAATCGTCCACCATGTGATGGAGACGCTGCCGATGAGATGTGGAAGCTGACAGCCCTGGGCGGCGAGGACTAACAAAATTGAGAAATGCATCACTTAGGCGGACGCCTTCTCCACCGCACCTCTCTTGACCAACAGAAGCCTCAAAACTACGTTTTCCATGATACACTGTAACCGGGAAAAGCATTCGATAAACTTCTCTTTAAGGTGTCCTCAAGAGATTTCATCTTCTGCACTCTCTGTGGGGATGGGATGAGTTCTGAGACTTTTCCCTTATAACAGTGGTCAAGGAGGGTTGCCAACCAATAGTGGTCCTTCTCCTTTACGACACGTATTCTTGGTTCCTTTCGCAGGCTTTGAAGCATGAAGGAGCCCATGCACCGCAAATTTGCAGAGGCATGAGAAGCAGACTCCTGAAGATTAAAGTACCTGGAACTGCCTCTTCCCAGCCACGTACTACTCCCAAGGGTCCTGCGGATGGAAAACCATCTCTTACTGTTTGACGCATATCTTCATCTGCTTCAATGCCTCTGAAACTGACAGAATCCTCCTCCTCTCTCTCCCCTTGAGTGTTCTGTGGCATAGGAACAATGGTTTCCGCATAAAGTGTGCTTTGAGAGGAAAGGAAGTCCTCCTCTTCCTTCCGCTGCTCTGCCTCGAGTGCCCTGTTCATAATGCCATGCAAAGTCTGCCCAGCAGGAATACAACAGGGATTGTGTCACTGATGCATGCATTGTCACAGCTCACCATCCTTGTTGCCTCCTCAAATGGTGACACTGGCTCTCTACTGCATGTGCAGCCGCTGCAGCATTGCCAAAGTCGAGTTCCACCTGGTGGGCATGTCACAAATCAGGGGGTTTACGGGCAGTTGGAATTGCCACTGAATTTCAGCCAACCGAGCACTGGCTGTGAATGACCGCCTAAAATGGCTACCCACTCTTCTGGTGTGCTTTAGCAGAACTTCCAGCCCTGGGTACCTATTTAGGAAACACTGCACCACAAAATTGAAATTGTTTCAACTTTCCCTGTCTAAGGGCGGACAGTAGGTTTGTGCCATTATCACACACACCACCATTCCTGGCTCCAGCTGGTGTGGCGTGAACCACCTCTGGGCCTGTTTCTGCAGAGCTGCAAGAATCTCTGCTCTGGTGTTGTTCCTATCCCCTAGACACACCAGCTGAAGCACTGCATGGCACCTTTTAGCCTGACTCATTGAATAGCACTTTGAATGCTTAGGGGGTACTTGAGGTTCATAGGACAATTCAGCAGAGAGGGGCATGGAGGAGGAGGAGGAGGGGGTAGATCTGATGAATCTGGCATCATCACCAGCTGTATGGAGATGTGGGGGTACAACAAGCTGCAGCACTGAGCCCTGTCCTGCATCCTTTAGAGTTGCAAGCAGAGTTACCCAGTGTGCTTTGAACGAAATACATATCGTCCCTGCCCATGCTTGCTGGACCACATGTCAGCAGTAACGTGGACTTTGTGGCTGACTGCCTTGCCCAACAATGCCACAACATTGCCTTCCATGTGATGGTAGAGAGAAGGAATGGCCATACATGAAAAGAAATACTGACTGGGAACCTGTCATTGCATTACAGCACATTCTGCAAATTCACGGAAGGGGGCAGAATCCACCAGGCGGAAAGGCAGAAGTTGTAGAGGCAGCAGCTTTGACAAGCTTGCATTTAGACGCTGGGCATGTGGATGTCAGGGATTGTATTTTTTTTCAGCTGCAGCAGATGGAGCAGAGAAATTTGCCGTTTTAGTCTACAGCGTGTGGTATGCTGCTAGCTGATGTTCTGCAAGGACCTGGGACACCCTGCGCTATACTATCATCCCTGTCAGTGGAGGCTGCTGAGAGGTTATGAGGTATAGCAGGGACAGACTGAGGTGAGTAAGGAGGAGGGAGAAATTTGTGCTCCTTTTGTGTGGCTTTTAGGTGCTCTTGCCAACGGACTGAGTGGTGGGAGGGTAAATGCCTTGTCAAGCATGTGGTACCCAAATGGTTGGTGTTTTTGCCACGCTTGATGTGCTTGAGACAAAGTTTGCAAATAGCAAACGATATGCTGCACAAGTACTAAAAAAAGACCCGGACAGCTGAGCTGTTGGAAGTGGGCCAGGAGATAACAGCTCCACAATGTGATGGAATAGAGTGGCTACTCTCCACTCTTCCATGATAGCTGCCTCTTTGGGGTTGTGCCTCACCCTCACTTT
Source organism: Aquarana catesbeiana (assembly GCF_042186555.1). NCBI lineage: Eukaryota > Metazoa > Chordata > Amphibia > Anura > Ranidae > Aquarana > Aquarana catesbeiana. The sequence continues at coordinate 83,315,761 of NC_133328.1, forward strand.
CCTCCTCTGCTCTATCTCTATCTGGCACCCAAGTTGAGTCAGTGACCTCATCATCATCATCATCTCCTCCATCCTCATTGCCACTGGAGACAAGTTGTCAATACGCTGCAGCTGGGGGAACATGACTGCCAATTTGTGAACCAGTGTGCTCCCCTCTCTATAGGCTCGTGTTCCTGCCTTCCTCAACCTCAGAGTCAGAACCAACATCTGAATCGAGTAATGGCTATGCATCGTCAAGTGGCTGACGCTGTGTTAAAAAAACTCCGCTGACTCCTCCATGCCTGATGCTGTGGCTATGGCAGAAATAGCTGTGGACAAGGAGGCAGGCTTTGCCACTCTCGCAGCTGCAGGGGACTGCGCACTAATCTCTGCTTGGGTGATGGAGGATAACGAGGATGAGGATGGTTTAGTAAGCTAGTCCACCACCTCCTCTGCATGCTGTGGCTGGATAGCATGGCAACATCATTAAACAGAGGAAATGATGCCCTGCCTGAGGACTGACCATGTCTACCTTTGCCTGTGGACACATATGCTGCTGGCCCCCTTACAGTGCCATGGGAACGTCTGCCTCTCCTTACTGTCCTCCCAGACATGATGAGGAGAGTGGGGGGTGCTTATTAACAAAATGTAATAAAGATGTGTAAATGTGTATGTGGATGCACTTTAATCAATGGAAAGTGGTGCTTGGTGCACTTTAATTTGAGTATTCATGATACAGACACACTCCATGGATACACTATAATATTGCAGTAACGCACAGAACTCCAAGGCGTTAAACTTGCAGTAACACACAGAACTATATGGTGTTAAACTTGCAGTAACGCAATGACATATATGGCATTACACTTGCAGCAATGCAATGAAATATACAGCGTTACACTTGCAGTAATGCACAGAACTATATGACGTTAAACTTGCAGTAACACACAGAACTATATTGTGTTAAACTTGCAGTAACGCAATGAAATATATGGCATTAAACTTGCAGTAACGCACAGAACTATATGGCATAAAACTTTTAAAGTGTGGGGCGGGATTATTTCAATTTGGTTGTTCAGAGAACTTCTGAACAGCCAATGTTCGGTCTAAACCATTTGCCCATCCTCAAATGTACTAATGTAATAAGACTTTTTGTACAAAGTTTGTACTAAAGTTCATTTAAAAATCTACTTGTGTATGGCCAGCTTTCGTTTTTAAAGTTAACCAGTTATACATACTGTATACCGGAAAATTCTATTTGTTTACATTGTAGATTCATGTCTTGCAATGTATTGGTGCTTATCTGGTCTTTGGAAGTGATTGTAAACGATCACCTTGTAAAACAATCTATTCAGTTTAAAATAGAAATGAAAGGCAAAACATTTATGTATAGATATAAAATTAACATTATGAATACCTTTTTTCCCTTTTTTATAAGTGACCACATTCCCTCTGTTCCCTCTGTTCTCAGCTGTATAAGAGCTGGGGGAGGAGAAGCAGTAGCACACTGAGCTTCCCAGTGAATCGCTGTGTAGTGGGGGCGTGTCAGGACAAGTCTGATCATTTGAGGAGGGTACATTGAGATCCCAGCACAGCTAGAGAACTGACCACGATGTGCTGTCCTGCTTAGTGTGGTTAGTTTTTAATAGGAAAGCAATGGGACTAGCAGGAACACCAGGGATTTCACATAAAGGAAGCAATACATAGAGAATATGATACTTTTTCATATAAGTACATGGTACAGTAGCCACGTATCAGGAATATGAAGTGTTGTGGTAACAAACGCTTTAAATATTTTCTAACAATATTTTCTTTACAATTTAATAACTTGTAATTGGATATAATGTGTTTTTCTCTAAAATAATGCTCTGCAGGATGAATCTATATATAAGGCAACTAATTTAAAATGTTGGGTGCTGTATAAAATGTATCTATTTTATGAATAATACTTTAAAAAGTAACTTTTACTTTTATTACAGTGATTGTAAAGGTTTCTTTTTGTTTTGTTTTTTTAAATAACAAACATGTCATACTTACCTGCTCTGTGCAAAGGTTTTGCACAGAGTGGCCCCGATCCTCCTTTTCTGGGGTCCCCAGGTGGCGCTCCTCCTCTTCATCAGCTGCCCCCTTGGAGGGCCGCTTTCCATGGGGGCACTCATGCGGGCGCGCTCCCGAGTCCTGCTGCTACGTCCATTGACACAGACAGGAGGACTTGGCCCCGCCCCCGGCTCCCATGTCACTGGATTTGATTGACAGCAGTGGGAGCCAATGGCTGTTGAAAAGAGAGAAAGCGTACACACTGCTCCAAGCTACTGCAAGGTCTCAAACACTGCTATGAGAAGCAGGGTGCCTGCCTAGGTGTCAGAAACCATGAATCAGACCAAGACAGAAGTACAGTTAAATCACACTTGTTTAATTATAAAAGTAAATAGAACAAACGTAGTCAAAACATTCCAAAGTTCGGTAACTGGAATGGATAGTCAGACAAGCCAGAAAGTCAGAAATTCAGAGATCAGCGTAGTGAAACAGCAAGCAGGATCTGGAGCCAGAAGGAATGTCAGCCAAACAAGTCTTTAACAGGAATGCAGGAGATAGTCTCTGTGATGTTGACCAAGGCGAAGACAGGAAGGAAGGGCTGAGACCAGCCCTGACAGTAACCCCTCCTCAATGCCCCCCCCTCGGAGGACCACCAGGCTTGAGGGAAAAACATCTATGGAAATCACGGAGGAGGACAGGGGCATGTACGCCTGAGGATGAGACCCAAGAGCGTTCCTCCGGACCTTACCTTTTCCAATGCACCAGGTACTGTATGCACCCACGGAACTTACGGGAGTCAACAATGGACCGTACTTCATACTCTTCATGGTTCTCAACCTGTACATGGCACCGAGGTGGTAAAGTGGTTGCTGACCAAAGGTTTTAATATGGAGACATGAAATACATTTGAGAGATACATATTAGAAGGAAGGTCTAATGCGTAAGCCACTGTGTTTATCCTGCGAAGAATACTGAAAGGCCCAATAAACCGAGGTGCAAACTTCAGAGAGGGAACACAAAGTCGGAGGTTGCGAGAAGAAAGCCAGACCCTCTCCCCAACCTGGTAGGAAGGCGCAGACAGGCGTCTGTGGTCAGCATGGAGTCTGTACCTATCAGCATGTTGCAATTGGGTATGGGTTGTAGGAGGCCCACTGGAAGGTGTCGTGTAGTCTTACTCTGAGCACACATGGAGCAGGCAGCTATGAAGGCGGTTACATCAGCACGTAGACTAGGCCACCAGAATTGTTGGGAAATGGCCCAAAAGAGTTGATTCTTCCCAGGGTGGCCAGCAGCCTTGGGAGAATGGCAAGTCTGGAGCACCGCAGTACAGAGACTCTCTGGGACAAAGCAGCAGTCACAAGGTTTCTCAGAAGGAGCATGGACCTGAGCAGCAAGAATTTTGTCACCCAGAGGAGAAGTGAAACTTGTGCAAATTGTAGCCAGAATACGATCAGGAGGAATCACAGGAACCGAAACCGACTCCATCTTGGAAGTGGAGACAAAGCGTCTGCCCTTACATTCTTAGTACCAGGTAAGAATGAGACAATGTAATTGAAACTTGACAAGAAAAGAGCCCATTGTGCCCTTCTGGGAGAGAGACGTTTAGCCTCCTACAAGAACATCAGATTCTTATGGTCAGTAAGAATGAGAACCGGCACAGTGGTACCTTCGAGGATGTCTCCATTCTTTTAGGGCTAAAATGATCGCTAACAGCTCTCTGTCACCAATCTTGTAATTGCTTGGAAAGGTAGCCACAAGGATGCAGAGCGCTCTCAGAGGTAGGACGTTGAGACAGAAGGGAGCCAACTTCAGTCTCAAACGTATCAACCTCAAGGATAAAAGGTAACATAGGATCAGTATATGCCAACACAGGAGCAGAAACAAAGGCAGCCTTGAGACTCTCAAAGGCCTTAATGGACTCCGGAGACCAACTCTGTGGGTTACCGTCCTCTCTGGTCATATAAGTCAGGGGCTTGACCAGAGATGAGAAGTTACGAATAAACTTCCAACAATAGTTGGCAAAGCCAAGAAAACACTGCAGAGGACCTAAACCCATGGGTGGGGGCCACTGTTGGACTGCTGAAAGTTTCTCTGGGTCCATCGAAGAACCAGCAGTGGAAATGACATAACCCAGGAATTTAACCTGTTCACGATGGAAATCGCACGTCTCCAATTTACAATAGAGATTGTTCTCTCTTAGTTTCTGAAGCACACGACAGACATCTGTGTGGAGGCTCTCCAGGGACTTGGAAAATATGAGGATATCGTCAAGATAAACCACCACACATAACTGCAACAAATCTCGGAGGACATCATTAATAAATTCCTGGAAAACTGGCATTACAAAGGCAGCATCAATGTACAGGCCTGCAGCCCCAGAGTCAATTAGAGCCTGTATCTCGACGGGCGACTAAGCCCAAGAAAGGGTAACCGAAACCAGGGGCTTATCCTTCTGGATAACTGGCGATGAAACAACGCCACCTAAGGTCTGTCCGTGACAGGACCTCAAGGTTTGGACATTCCCTGGATGGGTAGGACAAAAAGTGACCTGCCTGACCACAATAAAGGCACAATCTCTCCCTCCTCCTAAGGGTTCTCTCATCCGCAGAGAGACGAGTAAAGCTCAAGTGCATGGGTTCACCTTCACTGACCGACTCGGAACCAGGAGGCATGGGAGGTGAGGGAGGCAAGGGTCGGACTGCAAAGCTCGGAGACAAATGTACAGGAGGCTTCCGCAAGCGCTCCTTAAAAGAGAGTCTTTCTCTGAGTCTCGAGTCAATGAGGATGGCAAACGTGATCAACTTCTCCAGCTCAGTGGGTATATCTCGGGCTGCTATATCATCCTTGATGGAATCCGAGAGATCATGACAAAAAGCAGCCACGAGCAGCCATTGTTCCAAGCAAATTCTGCTGCCAGAGTGTGGAATTCAATGGCGTATTCGGCAACAGTTCTCGTACTCTGATGGACATGAGGCACTTGACAGCAGAAGTGGAGCGTGCGTGAACATCAAATTCCCTTTTAAAAGAAGCCACAAACTCAGGGAAACTCAAGACAACAGGTTTTTGTGTCTCCCATAGAGGGTTAGCCCAGGCCAAGGCTCTCTCAGAAAGCAAAGATATCACAAAACCTACTTTGCTTCTGTCCGTGGGAAATGCCTGGGGCAGCATCTCAAAGTAAATCCCAGCCTGGTTGAGAAACCCTCTGCATTGAACTCGATCGCCCCCAAATCACTGGAGAAGCAGAGCGGAACCAGACAGACATACTTCTTATAGAGGTAATACTCGTGCCTGCAAAGAGACTGGAGCAGCAGCAGGGATGGCCTGCAACACAGGTTGTACTGGAGCAGCCACAGTGGGAGATTCCAGGTGAGCTGTGCAGTGATCCTGCTCATCCAATCTGGAAAAAATATTACCAGCAAGTGGATTGACTGCATCTTCTGAATTCATGGCCTTCGCCTACTGTCAGAAACCATGAATCAGACCGAGACAGAAGTACAGTTAAATCACACTTGTTTAATAATAAAATTAAATAGAACAAACGTAGTCAAAACATAGCCAAAGTTTGGTAACCGGAATGGATAGTTAGACAAGCCAGAAAGTCAGGAAGCCAGAGATTAGCATAGTGAAACAGCAAGCAGGATCTGGAGCCAGAAGGAATGTCAGCCAAGCAAGTCTTTAACAGGAACACAGCAGATAGTCTCTGTGATGTTGACCAAGGCGAAGGCAGAGATCATATGGGCTGAACGGCTTAAGTAGGCAGGGCTAACGAGCAGGATATCATCAACAGGTGAGTCACTGTGGAGAGATAGGAGCTGGCAATTAGCCGACAGCTGAGCGGTCAGCTCAGAGGAAGGAAGGGCTGAGCCCAGCCCTGACACTAGGTCTGTGACCAAGGAATCCATACGATACAAAGAAGAAAGGCGTTTCACACAGACGTGCTTACTCAATGAGTAAGCACGTCTGTGTGAAACGCGTCTGCTGAACACCTATACTTTTATAGTGTGGGGTGAGATTAGGATTAGGCGCAACCTTGGATCATTTGTGTGTCATGCTTTTTAAATTTTATGGACTTTCAATAATCATAACTTTCTTCATTCTGGATGTGCTGCTTTTTTTCTTTGTATCGTATGGGAGCCGATGGCTCCTGCTGCTATCAATCTATCCAATGAAGACCCGAGACAGTGGCTAGAGCTGCTGGGCTCGTCCTCGGTGCTGAAACAATCGGGTTCAGGTAAGAAAAAGGGAGGCTCGTGGGGGCTGCTGCAGCACAGAAGGCTCTTCACCTCAATGCATAGAATACATTAAGGTGGAAAACCTTGAGACTTTACAACTCCTTTAACCTCACACAGAGCTGTAAGTACTGAACTTCCCATGTTGAAACTTATAGTACAGCAGGGAGTACTCAGTACTGAGATCACTGTGGGTCACTTGCGCCACAAAATGCTTTACATTCTTTTAAATTAATGCAAGATGCTCTGTGATAGAAGGAAGGGGGATTGTGATGTTCAGCTGCACCTGCTTCAATCACAGAGCTTCAGAGCTTGTTGTATTAATTGAAAAGAATTGCAAGACATTTGGTGAATAGCAGGGATACTGAGCAAGCAGTAATCCCAGTACTCCCAGCAGGGCTATAAATTTCAGTGCTGAAAGTTCAGCACTTAGGGCTCTATGAGGGTTATGAAAGTAAAAGTTTTAAATAACAAAGCTTTATTTTGTTTGTGCAAATGTTTAAACATAGGTTTTTGCTACAGTTCAGCTTTAAATCTCTTTAGTTCCGTTTTTGAAAAGTTGGATACGGAATCCTACTGACGAGTATTTTGGTATCAGTGACACAGGTCTTCAGTAGGGATAGACAGGGTGATCTTCACCATGAAGTTTTGTCGACTTGGAAACTCACAGTTTTGCTCATTGAAATGTCTAGGCAAAATGTATTTGAAAAAAATAATAATGAGGGGTCGGGTAATTTTCACTGGCACAATAACCAGTCAGGATAGTTGAAAATAGCCTCTGGAACCACAATTTAAAGCCTATCACAGCCTTGTAAACCAAACAAAAACATAGAGAACCTTCAATTTCAACCTTAGTGCTTTTCACCAAAATCTTGAGATTTCCTTGAAATCTCCCAGTTTTCACCATAGTTTCAGGAAAACAAAAATTCTCAAAGTTGCTCTTCCCTGGTTTTCACTTTTTGGCAGATTACAAAGAGATTCTGTCCCTCTTCCTTTGTACCACTGAAGTATTCAATACCCAAAAGTTTACTTCTAACCTATCTCTAGTATTGTTTGAATACATGCTGCTACTTGACTGTATAATCCAGAGTCAAGGTCTGCTATACAATTGTTATATGGAAGATACACAGAAAAACTTCTGGTTTGGGGCCCCTCCTTTATCTCAGAAGTGCTCCTGGGGGATACCTCTACTTAAAAGGTCAGCCAAAAGTATAAGTGTGAACTGAGAATCACTGATTCACTTTAATTTAGTATACCACAGGACATAGGAGGTTTTTTTTTATAGCACCACTTGCATCAAGGAACCCACCACTGCTCTTGCTTGTAACTTTACTAAACTTGTAAAAAGGTAACATATTGATCCGAGGTCAAGCACATACTTAAATGTGTTAAAACACAGTACAAACATTATACCTCCCCATAAGTCTTGATAAGTACTAATTGGTGTCCCCAATGCGATATAGCAACTCCCACATGAAGTCTTTGTCTTCAAACTTGCCTTTGCTAGACATCAGGTTGATAAAATTTCCTGAGGAAATATGGTCCCCATCCCACATTACCTAAAGAAAGGCAATTAGACTTTCTGATTACATGGCAAGGCCTAGTTCACTCCCCTATTCAGACAATAGGTTTCAGCCTCGGACCGCATTTGCTGAACATCTGCTACATCCACAGCTGGTATCCATTTTCCTAATTGGTGAATCATTTGTATCAGTCATAAATCAGGATGTCAGTTACACACTATGATGCGAAAAACATAGTACAATTGAACCTAGGTCTTTGTCTGTATTAAAAGCTCTTTCACTTAATTGCAAAAACATGGCAGCGAATAAGGGCTGTTCTATTAACTTATTATGAACAGCATATTTATGTGCAAAAAAACCTATCCTTTACCCTTTGTGTTGTGTCCCCTATATTGTACAATAAAATTCACAAACAACGGATACGGTGGGAATTATCCATCGGGTCCACCTTGTTTGTCATCTTTCATACTTATTTTTTGTGACTGTTGACAAAAGGCTAGAAATGGGCTAAAATGTTGCTATGTATTTTTGGCATAAAGCAAAAGAGCTTTCCAATATGGATAAAAACTGTGTAGATTTACTATGTGTATGCATGCTTGAGTTTCCTTCAAGTTGCCAGAGGTAGTTTCATTTTGGCACCAAGCACTGGATAAGGTGTGTTCTTCTGAAGAACAACTTATTTTAGTAAAGGATTATGAGAATAGGTTGGTATCACACTAACATCTATGAATGCTGTAACTTTTTTTTTTTAAGCTTTATTTATTTTTGGTCCTCACCCATATATGCAATAGTTCTTTTATATGAAAACATACTACCTTAACCACTTCAATACACTTCAATACAGGGCACTTATACACCGTCCTGCCCAGACCAATTTTCAGCTTTCAGCACATTTTGAATGACAATTGCGCGGTCATGTGACGCTGTACCCAAACTCAATCTTTATAATTTTTCCCACAAATAGAGTTTTGTTTTGGTGGTTTTTGATCACCACCAGGGTTTTGATTTTTTGTGCTACAAATAAAAAAAGACCAGAAGTTTTGAAGAAAAAAAGTATTTCTTCATTTCTGTTACAAAACTTTGCTATGATGGTAGGAAAGGGGCAAAAGCCCTATAAAACCCTAATGTACATGTGCTTTAACCAGTTGACCTCTGGAAGATTTACCCCCTTTCACGACCAGGCCATTTTTTGCAATACAGCACTGTGTTACTTTGAAAACGCTGTACCGAAATAAAATTTGTCTAATTTTTTCCCTACAAATAGAGCTTTCATTTGGTGGTATTTGATCACCACTGTGTTTTTAATTTTTGCACTATAAACAAAACCAACAATTTTGAAAAAAATGTTTTACTTTCTGCTATAAAACATATCCAAAGCAAAATTTAAAAAAGTCAAATTTCTTTATAAATTTAGGCCAATATGTATTCTGCTACATATTTTTGGTAAAAAAAAAAACAATAAGTGTATAATAAGTGTATATTGATTGGTTTGCACAAACTATTTTATATATATATATATATATATATATATATATATATATATATATATACTAGAAACTTTTTTTTATTTTTATACTAGTGATGACGGTGATCAGCAACTTTTTCACTTGTATGCTGTGTGTTCTTTTGTTATATTTATGGAAAATAATGTATTTCAGAAAGGATAATCCACTGAATGATTGGAGAGTAATAAACTTGCAGTTTACTAAACAGGTGCAAAGTCATAATCAATATTGCAAAAGAGGATCAGAGTTGTAAAGAACGTGGACACACTGCAGAATTTTAAAAAGCAGATTATCAAAGCTGCACAAACATGGACTCTGTACAGCAGTGTCTCTGTGACTCACGGTAATATGTGGCTGCATAGTATAGTCTAAGACACTATAAGCAGGGCTTTTTTTCTGCCGGAACTTGCCAGAACTTGCCAGAAATTGCTGGAACTGCATTCTGGCACCTCTGCCAGGGAGCAGAACCTTTTTTTTATAGCTTGTTCTATGCAACTCTCTGCCTGCGGAGTGAGCTGACAGCCGCATAAGCCGACACAGCTCCTATAGTGCCGGTGTCTTGCCGAGAAAGTTCCCCCGGCAGATAAGGACCCTCCTCTACTGCGCAGGCGCAGCGCTTGCGCAGTAGTAACAACAAGGGAGCCGCCGAAAAGAGCCAAAGCTGAACACCTGAGTCAGTTGTACACGGCGCCTGCGCACTACATTCTACCCTATGTCCACGTTAAAGCCCCACCATCCAAGTGGACATAGAGTTAGAATAATAATATGCCAAGCGCAGCGAGGCCGTGCCCGAAGCGTGGCGAGCTTAGCGAGCCCACGAGGGGCGTGTTACAAACTCTTTTTTATTAAAATAGTCTTCGCACGCAGGCGCCGCTGTATATGGGGGACCATCTCTTGCTGTATATGGGGACCATCTCTTGCTGTATATGGGGACCGTTTCTTGCTGTATATGGGGGACTGTCTCTTGCAGTACATGGGGGACCGTCTCTTGCAGTATATGAGGGACCGTCTTTTGCTGTATATGAGGGACTGTCTCTTGCAGTATATGAGGGACTGTCTCTTGCTGTATATGGGGGACTGTCCCTTGCTGTATATGGGGGACTGTCCCTTGCTGTATATGGGGGACCGTCTCTTGCTGTATATGGGGGACCGTCTCTTGCAGTATATGGGGGACCGTCTCTTGCAGTATATGGGGGACTGTCTCTTGCTGTATATGGGGGACTGTCTCTTGCTGTATATGGGGACCGTCTCTTGCAGTATATTGGGACCGTCTCTTGCAGTATATGGGGACCGTCTCTTGCAGTATATGGGGACCGTCTCTTGCAGTATATGGGGACCGTCTCTTGCAGTATATGGGGACCGTCTCTTGCTGTATATGGGGGACTGTCTCTTGCTGTATATGGGGGACTGTCTCTTGCTGTATATAGGGCCTGTCTCTTGCTGTATATAGGGCCTGTCTCTTGGTGGACATTGGGGGCTGTCTCTTGCTGTATATGGGGACTGTCTCTTGCTGGATATGGAAAAATCTGGAAGTGCATCTAAGCTTACTTTGGTAAGCACTGGATATTTCTAATGTTTTGTATGTTTTACTGAATTGCTTTCTATTAACAAATCCCATACAAATTACCTTGTATATCCCCCAAATTATACTTGCTTCCATGTTCTCAAAAGGGGCGGTGCTAGGAGGTGTGTAGGGGTGGAGACAAGGGGTGGTCCTAGGGGCGGTTCTAGGGGTGGGTAGGGGGTGGAGACAGGCATGACCTAGTGGAAGAGGGGTGAGTTCCTGCACCTTTTTCCCTGAGAAAAAAAGCCCTGACTATAAGAACAGAGAGTCTAGCTAAAAATCACTACTTCAGTAAACCAGTTCAGAGCACAGCTACCTGTGCTCATCCTCATTGGACAACATCCCTGTGAGTAAAGTCCAGAGTAGCTCTTGAGTACAAGAAAGCAGCTGGAGGGATCCAGGGACACAGGGGACCACCCTCTGCAGCTAGAATACTTTGGATGAAATTGGGCTGATACGTCCCACATTAGCTGGTGTCTTCCATAAACGCTATGTGCTATTGTTCTCCTCTGAGCTTCTGAGGGAAGTGGAAAAACCTTCCCTTCCCGTGTCAAGGGACCCAGGAAACTGTGGGGAAAGGAGTTAGACAGGGGCATCTTAATAGCAATATGGGCCCCTGGGCAAAGTATTGAACTGGAGCCCCAACAAGCTGGTGTACTGTTATAAAACATATAAAAAAAAAACAATTTTCTTCATAAAGTTAGACCAAAATATATTCTGCAAATATCTTTGGTAAAAAAAAAATCTCAATAATTGTTTATTGATTGGTATGTGTGAAAGTTATAGCGTCTACAAATTATGGAATATATATACTGAAATTTACACAGCTACGCTGGTGCTAACTGACCCTCAAGGGGAGCAGGGGGGGGGGGGGGGGGCTGGTGTACACTAACTAACTGACATCGCTAGTGACACTTACAGTTTTCACTAGCCACTGTACTAATGACACTGACTGGGAAGGGGTTAACTGTGTGCCTATCAAGTGTAATGTGTGCTGCCTCAACTTACAGATCTGGCTGTTTTTCCCCCTGCAGGGGGATTAGATAAAGGCTTGATTTCTTAATTGCTGACATGGGTTATCCAATACGATTCTTTCTTGCGTGATTTTTAAATAAGCCCTTTAAAATAACCTGTCTAATACAGTTCAGTGTTCTCTTAGAATTTGTGTGTCGTGTCTCTTATAGAATTTTTTATTGTAAAATAATTTTCCTTTTTCTAAGACAGAAAAAAAGATCAAGTCTTTGCTAAGGTTTTTTCTTTCTTGTACTTATGAAAATGAAGTTGTAGAATAAACTTAACAAAATAAAATAATTGTTTTAGACTGTATTACTGCCAGAGATGGATGGTTTTCAGGGATCCCATTTGAAATCTGTTCTGTGGGATTTATCACTCTGTCATTGTTTAATCTACATTATTTGAGCATATTAAATTTCATGTCTCATGGTTACAAAATGGATTAGCCAACCCGTCCTATTCTTATTCTGAGCTGTATGTGCTGTCTACATGAGTGACATGCGTGCTTTTTTGCAGCTTCCTCATGGTGTGGGTTCCCATGCACACCATTGTCTTGTGAATGGCACTCCACTGCACCTCAGGATGGCACAACACATGGGGGTTATTTACGAAAGGCAAATCCACTTTGCACTACAAGTGCAAACTACAAGTGCAAAGTGCACTTGAAATTGCACTGAAAGTGCACTTAGAAGTTCAGTCGCTGTAAATCTGAGGGGTAGATCTGAAATGAGGGGAAGCTCTGCTGATTATATCATCCAATCATGTGCAAGCTAAAATGCTGTTTTTTATTCTCCTTGCATGTCCCCCTTGGATCTACAGCGACTGCACTTCCAAGTGTACTTTGCACTTGTAGTTTGCACTTGTAGTGCAAAGTGGATTTGCCTTTCGGAAATAACCCCCACGGTATCCTGTGCATTACACTGCAATAAAATGCAACCTTCCCTATTTTCACGTGCATTGATGTTTATTTTCCAGCTGAATGGTCTGTTTAACACATTGTGAAAGGATATGTTGCAGTGCACAGTGTTGAGGTGTGAAGGGGCCCTTCAACCTGAAACTGATGTAGGTTACATTTTCACCTAGATTGGTGGAAGGAGTTACCATCCTAGATAAATTGTATAAAGGGGGAATTGTATCTAACTTACTCTTCTTTAGTACTGATAGCTCCATAGTACCTAAGGTTGCTGCCACTGCCACCTTCTCAGCCACTTCTTCGGCATCCAATCTCTTCAATATTTAGCTAACAAATGATGATGTAACTGTGCAACGTAGTTACATTATTCCAGATCCATTCTCAGCATCTAGGTTGACCTAGAGTATAGACTGGCCTGTGTATGCACTGAATTGTGCAATAAAAATTGCAAAGGTAAGAATTTTTATAGCAGGGTAAATTTACAAAGTGTCTTCTACCAAACACCTCCCTCTACTGAACACACAAAATGCCCATTTTGTACTCTTGAGTACTGCAGTGCCTTTCACTCTTACTAGAACTCTAATGCACCTTACCAATGGATGTGCATTGCAATGCATGACAACTCACAAAGGTGCGCTATGTTACAAAAAAATAGAACATGTACCTTTATCGTTGCATTAAAGAACAACTACAGCTTTTCCTCTGCAAAACAACAGATCCTTTGGGCATGTAAATGAATCACAACCAGTGGCGGTTGGTGGTATGATTTTGGGAAGGGGGGGTGTGGCAAACGCATGAATTAGGGGGTGGTGCCCCTGCACCCTGCATTACAGGCGGCCACTGATCACAACCCCACTGTCAGTTTGTGTGTAACTTACCTCATTTAGCTGTATACAGCAGGTTTCTGTGTCCGTGATCTAACTTCCTGTTTCCTTCCTTTTCTAGTCCTCATACTACATGTCCCATGATCGTTTGAGCCTCTGTAGCTTCAGGGTGGGCTATAAGAGTCACTTGTACCAGTTCTGGGAGTTGATGTGGGTGGGTCCTAGGGTTACTGTGGGCATTCTTGGGCCTTCATATAGGGTTGCCACTTTTCATTAAGCCAAACCTGGACACTTTAGTGGCGCATGGCAATTTAAAAATTTTTTTTAGCAGTATACACTATAGGATTGTAAAAGACTTGGGACACCTTTGGGTGCCCCAAGAAGAGCAGTAATGCAGTGCCGTGATGAACAGTAGATGTGGCCAGAAGGTTAGTCTGTCCCCCAGTATAATCCCCCTAGGTCAGTCTATCGCCTAGTACATCCCCCTCAAGTCAGTCTATTTCCCAGTATTATCCTCCCCAGGTTAGTCTGTCCCCCAGAACATTCCCCCCAAGGTCAGTCTGTGTCCCAGTGTAATCCCCCCAAGGTCACTGTCTGCTCCCCAGTGTAATCTCCCCAGGTCAGTCTGTCCCCAGTAGACCCCCCCAGGTCAGCTAATGAGTTCGACTCGAACTCGAAGCTCATCCCTACTGTAGAGTAGTGATCAGAAGGAAACATTCACCCAGGAATAAAAGAACTCCCATCTCTCCCCCTCTAAATAAGGAAGACTCGCAGCTAGGAGGACTACAGGAGGGTGATCAAATGGGACCCTCATCCAGGAATGCAGGAGTTCTCCTATCTCTCCCCTCCAAATAAAGAAAACCTGCAGCTAGGGGGACTGCAGGGGGTGATAAGAGGGGACCCTAATCCAGGAACTCCCTTCCCACTCCAGTTAAAGAAGACCCCCAGGTGGGAGAACTGCAGGGGGGTGATAAGAGGAGACCCCAATCCAGGAATACAGGAAATCCCGCTACCTCACCCCTCCAGTTAAAGAAGACCTCCAGCTAGGAGGACTGCGGGGAGGTAATAAGAGGGGACCCCCATCCAGGAGCATAAGAATCCCCCTCCAGTTAAAAAAGGCCGCCGCCTGGCAGGACTGCAGGGGGGTGATAAGGGACCCCAATTCAGGAATACAGGAATTCCCCTCTCTCCCTCCTCCAGTTATAGAAGTCCCTCAGCTACTTGGATTGTTGGGGGGGGGGGTGATAAAGGGGTCATATATGCAACTGAAGCACTTCCTAGACGTGCCAGCGAAAATAGCCACGGTGTTTGAATCTTTATGTTCGAGCTCTTCACCCCAGAGTCACGTGATCTCGGCCTTATATGCCTCTATGTTTGGAGAACCGTATGTTTGGAGAGCTCAGACCATGCATTCTGGGAGTCAGCCTTAGACAGGGAGAAGCCAGCTGGGACTGTATCCACTTATACATACACAAAGGCTCTCTCAATGTCAATACACAGTAAAATTGATATAAGCTCAAAACTAGATGGTATAAGACCCCACAGGTGCTCCATAAGCTTTTCCTAACGGTCCCAGACCACTGTTGGCGATGTGAAAGAGAGGTTGACACCCTCCTTCATGTCTGGTGGTCCTGCCCTCTAATCCAGCCATACTGGCGCAAGATACATGAAGTGACTGCAGCAATCTCCTCACTCCCACTGGAGTTTTCACCAGGACAATACCTACTGCACTTATCCAAAATCCCCCCCAAAAAATACTTCAAATTGATAGCTATGCAAGTATGCATTTGATAAACGCTGCTAGGCTCTGTATACCGGTACATTGGAGGTCCACGAGGCCACCTTCACTAAAAGAATGGACACTATGTGTTGATCACATAGCAAAGATGGAGGAACTGATTCTCACCTCGCAAGATAAAATCTCGAGCTTCTCAGGTATCTGGGAGTCATGGATCAAGTACAGAAATTCCCAGCCATACCAGGAATTGTTGCAACATAACTTGTAACCTACCAGCATAACACAATTTTATCGTAGATGGTCCTACTCGGGGATGCGGGAGACCCAGTGGATGTAGCACATGGACAGTGGATGGAGAGGGTAGCAGGTGGGATTCCACCCCCTCTCCACATAGCCCCCCCACCTTTTTTCTGTATTCATCCCCCCCCCCCTTCTCCCCCTCTCCCCTTTCTTTTCTCTTTTTAATTTTTATATTATCTGAACCTTGTAGCAGGATGGATTTGGAGCTGGGAGCGGACGGGAATCCTAAACCCCAGATCCCTAGCAACAGATAGGAACAATTGGGTCAGGCTGAGCTAATATGTGTATGCCTTGGTAGGTGGTTCCGATAAACTCCTGAAACAGTAGTAAACCAACTTGAGAGGAGACATACTGAACTGAGGAGCACATATACCCTAAAACATTGATCACTATTTCTGATGCAAATATGTTTCTTACAGAACTTGAGTATTTTTTAGAAGATGACTATACTCTGATCCTGTAAACTAATACTTGGAACACTTCAAAATATTACCCAATTTGTTACATTGTTACATTGTGTTGCTTGAAATATGTAGTACAATCTTTATGGAAAAAAAATCATTTTTGTTTATTCATATTTCACTGTTTGAGTTAACTCTCCAGCATGAGATTTTGAATCAAATATATCGTAGTAGCTGTACGTTGGCTCTTTAAGACGCTGTAGCAGGCGTGTCCCTGGAGCCGATGCGCATGACCGCCGGGCACCCACGATCGCTCGTGACAGAGCGAGAACCGTGATCTGTGTGTGTAAACACACAAATCCCCTTTCTCTCAGGGGAGAGGAGAGAGATCGTGTGTTCCTACTAAGTAGGAACAACGATCTCTCTCCTCCTCTAGTCAGCCATATTCCCCCCATAGTTAGAACACATCTAGGGAACACATTTAACCCCTTCATCACCCCCCAGTGTTAACCTCTTCCCTGCCAGTGACAATTATACAGTAATCAGTGGCTATTTTTAGCTCTGATCGCTGTATAAATGTCAATGGTCCTAAAAAAGTGTCTGATGTGTCCGTCGCAATGCTGCAGTCCCGATAAAAATCGCAGATCACCGCCATTATTAGAGAAAAAGAAAAATAATAATAAAAATGCCATAAATCTATCCCCTATTTTGTAGACGCTATAACCTTTGCGCAAACCAATCAATAAATGCTTATTGCGATTTTTTTTTTTTTTTCCAAAAATATGTAGAAGAATACATATCGGCCTAAACTGATGAAGAAATTTGTTTATTTTTTATTTTTGGGGGGATATTTATTATAGTAAAAAGTACAAAATATGTTTTTTTTCAAAATTGTCGCTCTTTTTTTGTTTATAGTGCAAAAAAAAAAAAAAATACAGCCAAAAGAAAGCTCTATTTGTGGGGAAAAAAGGACATACATTTTGCTTGGTTGCAACGTCGCACTACAGTGCAATTGTCAGTTAACGCGACGCAGTGCTGTATCACCAAAATGGCCTAATGAAAAAAATCTGACAGCGCATGCTTAGGAGGACGTCTATGGACACCCTCCCGGCAACTAAGGCCCGCGCTGTAGCTGTCTTTCTTTTTTTTTACGCTGGTGCAATTTCAAATGTGACTTGAGCTGTGCAGAATTGCATGGCAAGGCAAATCATATTATTTTTAATGGTACCTGTTCAAATCAATGTGACTCCGTGCGGAGCAGGTCTGGAACAGGTTCCTGTACCACTTTGGTGCGATTTACAGTAAGATTGGCCTCAAAGAATTTGAAAACCACATCCAAAACGTGACTAAGTCGCAACAAAGTCACACTAAATGTCACACTGATATTGACTCAAAATCGCAGTAGTGTGAACCTAACCTAATTCAGGATAAAAGAGAGCACAGCAAAAGATGTTTAGGTTCAGACTCTAACTGAAGGGTCACAAAATCGTTATGGCTAGACAGGTCATGGAGAAGTGTTTCCCTCGTTCTGATTTGTGTGAAATTTCAGCACGTACTATAGAGGTCTGTAATTAACAGTTTTTTGTCTTTTTAGTGAAGCAGATAGATGTATATAAATTAACGGTCTTGCGAGCTACCAAATAGCTTGTGAACTAATACCGTGTGTGCTATAGACACCATGTGTATGTGAAAGGTAATCAGAGGACCAGCTGCTAACACTGATCACACCCCCATATTCATGTGCTCAAGAAATACTTAATATAGAAAGTGCAGGGCTAAGTCATGAATTACAAAATGCATATATCAAAACAATATATGTTGAGGAAGAAACGTGACCCTGTGTCGACACGCGTAGGGGAGGGGCTAGAATGGTGAAGGCTTTCAGGCTCTTCAGTGATTTCAGGAGCTGACCGAGTATTTGGATGTGCAGCTCTGTGTTACCCATTTTAAACCAATGCTCTCTTAAGTTTGGTGCGCTGAAGCACCTATACAATGTGAGTACCCTACACATTTTTAAATACATTTTGATAGTGTTTAACCACTTCAGCCTGGGAAGATTTTACCCCCTTCCTGACCAGAGCATTTTTTGCGATTCGGCACTGTGTCGCTTTAGCTGACAATTGCACGGTCGTGCGACGTTGTAACAAAATTGACGTCCTTTTTTTCCCACAAATAGAGCTTACTCTTGGTGGTATTTGATCACCTCTGCAGTTTTTAGTTTTTGCGCTATAAACAAAAAAATGCCATCAATTTTGAAAAAAAAAACAATATTTTTTACTTTTTGCTATAATAAATATCCCCAAAAAATATATAAAAAAACGAATTTCTTCCGCAGTTTATGTATTTTTCTACATATTTTTGGTAAAAAAAATTGCAATAAGTGTATATTGATTGGTTTACACAAAAGTTATAGCGTCTACAAAATAGGTGATAGATTTATGGCATTTTTATTATTATTATTTTTTTTTTTTTACTAGTAATGGCGGCAATCTGCGATTTTTATCGGAACTGCGACATTATGGCGGACACATCAGACACTTTTGACACTATTTTGGGACCACTGTCATTTATACAGCGATCAGAGCTATTAATAGCCACTGATTATTGTATAAATGACACTGGCAAGGAAGGGGTTACTCACTAGGGGGCGATCAAGGGGTCCTAGGGAGGTGTTCTAACTGTAGGGGGGATGGGCTCACTACAACATGACAGAGATCAGTGGCTCTCTGTCATGTTGCTAGGCAGAACAGGGAAATGCCTTGTTTACATAGGCATCTCCCCGTTCTGCCTCTCCTCACCACAATCGCGGGCCGCCGGTGAACATCGAGTCATGTATGCAAACATCGAACATCGAGTTTGCGGGACCCGCAGGCGCGGTGTGTGCGCGCCCGATAGGCGGCAAACTCAAAGAGACGTACAGGTACACCCATTTGCGTGCCTGTGCCATTCTGCCGACGTACATCTGTGTGCGGCGGTCGGCAAGTGGTTAAAACAATTCAAGCGCTATTGGCATCTTTCTCTCTGCATATACTCTGTTACTGACATACTGAGAAGAAGATCATGGGAGAAGTCTAGGAGCCAGCCGTGTTGGATATCCCTTGAGTCCTGGGGTGGCTCACAGGCGCTGTTTGACCCTGCTTAGCTGGGGGGGTTGCATTCCTAGAGGTGAGCCTATACCCAGGGTGGAGCACGAGTGAGGTGATTCGCTCGTGGTTTGGACGTTCATTATTATCAAGTTTTTCATCTGTTAACATTCACTTGTAGGACATTCATTTAATATTTCAATATATGGACTTTTTTGCACTATATTGCTTGGACATTTAACATGCATCTTGCATGTGTTTTCATTTTTATTGATTGTTTTGATATATGCATTTTGTAATTCATGACTTAGCGCTGCACTTTCTCTATTCAGATAAATATATAGATATGAAAAAGAATACAAAGCACCATCTGCAGGGAGGAAACGAGAAAGCAAAACATTCATTTGCAATATTTCATATTTACTTGACTAAAAAATATATTCTTTAATAATTGTATTTTTAGCCCTAACCAGAGTAAATAAAAAGGCGCAGTCCCAATAAACAAACTGTCATTCTTTTCTTTTACAATGCAGGTTTGTGTATATTGCTAATGCTAACATCTGCTTACTAATCCCAGCAGACCGCTATTTTCAAAGGGCTGAGCTGTATACTTCCAAGCAAATGTGATCTGTGCATAGTATGTAAAAGGAGGTAGAAAGTGTACAGCTCAAGACTTTGAATCCACAGTATGACTTTGGGGAATGCAGATACTGTAAATGCCAGATCTGAGTGAGTGTCCGTGTTGCCAACCCCCAAAGTGAAATTTACTGGCAGGATGCCCAAAATTTACAAACAGCACCTTTTTTTTTTTTTACTGACAAAAAACATGGAATTTACCAACATTTTTACTGACACTTAAAAAAAAAGCAGTTTTAACTGCAAAATAGTGCAAATATCAAAATAAACATATGGCTAATGCTATTAGCAATGTGTTTAAGTCAAGAAACATAGTTCCCTATTTCCACGAAGGTCAAGTTAGTATAACCCAACAAAGTCCCCCCCTTTCATCATAGTCTGCATGATTCCACCTTACAGTGCAAGGGGAACACTGATATAAAGGGAGATGCTGCGGATCATGATGTAAGGGGAAATTCTACAGACTTTGGAGTAAAGGAGAGCTCTGATATAAGGTGGTATCTTGTCACCAGAGCCCCATCTTACATCAGAGTCCACAGCGTTCCCCTTTACATCAGAGTTCCCACTAACATCAGGGTCTGCAGCATTGGCCTTTACATCAGGGTCTGCAGAGTTTCCCCTTGCACTGTAAGGGGGAATCCTGCAAACTCTGTTTTAAGGGGGAACTCTGAGGACACTGATTTAAGGGGGAATGCCATGAACTCCTATGTGGGGGGACAACGACTCTGGTGACCACAGACCACCTTCCACATAGTGATTACACTAAGGTAAGGGGGGTTACTGATATAAGGGGGAACCTTTATATCAGTGTCCCCCTTACCTTACTGTATTCACTCCCCCCTTACATCAGTGATCCCCCCAGATTGGCCTGGCGGCGCTATCACTGACCTCCTCTCAGATACATTGTGCAGGGCTCAGTCAGATGGTTCTCTCCGGGCTCCAGCTTGGTGGATCTGGTTTGATCCTATATTCTCCTCTCCACAGTACACACACATCTGACTCTTCACAACTCTCCAGGCTCCCCCTCAGAGACTGCAGACATGATACAAGAGATGGTCAGAGATTGCAGACATGATAAAAGAGATGATAAGAGACTGTGGACATGATACAGGAGATGGTCAGAGACTTCGGACATGATATAAGAGATGGTTAGAGACTGTGGACATGGTACAGGAGATGACCAGAGACTTTGGACATGGTACAGGAGGTGGTCATAGACTGTGGACATGGTACAGGCGATGATCAGAGACTGGGGACATGGTACAGGAGATGCTAAGAGACTGAGGACATGGTACAGGAGATGGCCAAAGACTGCAGACATGGTACAGGAGATGGTCAGAGACTGCAGACATGATCAGAGACTTCGGACATGGTACAGGAGATGGTCAGAGCCCGAAGACATGGTACAGGAGATGATCAGAGACTGCGGACATGGTACAGGAGATGATCAGAGACTGCGGACATGGTACAGGAGATGATCAGAGGCTGTGGACATGGTACAGGAGATGGGCAGAGTCTGTAGACATGGTACTGGAGGTGATCAGAGACTGCAGGCATGATACAGAAAATGATTTGAGACTTTGGACATGGTACAGGGGATGGTCAGAGACTTGGACATGGTACAGGAGATGGTCAGAGACTGCAGAAATAGTACTGGAGATGATCAGAGACTGCAGACATGGTTCAGGAGATGATCAGAGACTGCAGACATGGTTCAGAAGATGATCAGAGACTGCAGACATGGTTCAGGAGATGATCAGAGACAGCGGGTATGGTACAGAAGATGTAATCTGAAGACTCATGGGGAAGTATCCCAAAATAAGCGGGAGAGATTCAGAAATAAACAGATCCACAAAATGAATACAGCAGAAGCAGGGAGATCTTTGTACTACAGGTCAAGTAAAACTTCAAATATAAAGAACAGTGAGTAGAATTATGGTGACATCACCAAATCTCACCTCACATCTTGTGACACTAGAGTCAGAGGAAGCAGTGCCTTAGATGATCTCACACTACAAGTTGCTATTATTAAAATTTCAGGGCAATCACCATTTCTAGGTGTTATCTAATAGATAGCAAATGTTGACTTTTTCTGTCTACACTGAGTTTTAAAGGTAATTTTTCACTTGATGGAGAGCCAAATAGCTGTTTTTTTAAGTGCTTCCGACACTGATGGTTCTTCAGTGTCAATGCAGGGAATATGAACAATGTCATGTTGTCCAAACTAAATAAAGCATGTGCCAAAATCTATGTATGGGATATGAAAAATATTAATTTTTCTGTTGCTTTTATTTTAAAATATGTTGTTTTTTTTGTTTTGTTTTTTGTTCTGAATGCACACTGCTTGGCTCTTTCAATTTATAAAAAACCTTTATGGGTTCACACTTGAGAACGCAGCGGCTCACAGCAGGAGTCCAGTGAGTCTCCAATCACCATTTCAGGTCCGATTTCAGCCTGAGTTTTAGACTGAATTTGGACCTGAAACAGACCAAAAGACGCACAGGACTCCTGTGCAATTTGCACTGGAGCCGCTGCGGATATGTGTGAACCAACTCCATAGAGAGCCGGTCACAGTCTCCTGCTATGTGAGTTGGATGCCGTTGAATCCCCATCTAATTCGCACTGGTGTGAACCGAGCCTAAACACTTTTTGTCTCTTAGTTTTGTTCTTATGGACATCATTTTTCCATTTGACAATGTTAGGCTGGGTTCACACCAGTGAAAATTGGATGAGGGTTTCCCCGCATCCAATTTGCATAGCAGGAGATTGTGACTGGCACTCTATGGAGCCCAAAATTCGGGCTGAAATCGGACCCGAAACAGTGAATGAGGACGCACTGGACTCCTGCTGTGAGCCGCTGCGTTCTCAAATGTGAACCCAGCCTTAAAGCTGTTTGAATCCACAGATCATGACACATTTTCTGGGTTTTTTTTTGCCTTCCTCTGGATCAACTGTGGGTATAGGATTGGGTATAGGGGATTGTATGATATTTTTTTTTATTTTAATTTTTTTTTTTTTTATGGTTGAACTAGATGGACTTGTGTCTTTTTTCTGACTGATGTAACTATGCTCAGGACCATTTTAAAGATAACGTCTAGCCTTGCTTTAAAATCCTCTTCCAGGTCTATAGTACTTTTTACCATGCTCTATTATAGAATTCCACATTTAATTCTTTAAGAAAATTACAACGGAATAAACTCAGCAGGAAGAATTTGATCATCAGGACAGGACAGTCGCTCTTTAAAAATAGTATCATGATTCCGTTCTTTTTTACTGTCAGAGGCATTTGTAATGGAAACCTAATGATAATGCTGCACAGTGATAGATTTATTAATCCTGTTTTATAACTATTTGATAAGTTAGTGTACTGTCGGAGAGTTTATACAGTTACTTTTTAACCTAAAAGAATTAACACAATTAAAGCTGAACACCAGGCAAACTGGTAAACATATCCAAACACTAATTCAATTAGAGGGAATTTAGGATATAATAGGTACATAGGTACTATCTGTTACTCATCCACTCACTTGTCACGTATAAGTGGGGCTCTGTGGTAATATCAAGCATATGAAAAAGGGGGGGGGGGGACGGTACCAGAAAGGAGGTACAATCCAAAGTACCACTTTTATGAACCTCAGGGAAGTAGCAACTAATATAATCAAAAAGAAGCAGCAAATTAAAAAAAATACAAAATGTATTAATCACTAAAAAGACAAGGTTGTCTTAACCAAAAAATTGCGCCTAGACACCGCTCAAACCATCATGCAACTGCAAGCCTATGCATCATTCGTGGACAGTTGTAAGAAAAAAGGACTGGGAGGAGATTCCATCAATGGTCTGTAATGGCCCCTCAAACCGATGTGGATTCATATAAACAGTTTATCTGGCTGTAGGTCAAATAAATACCATAGGTCTGAAAATAAATGTTAGTGAACCAGCTCTGAATGGAACACATATGAAGTTAATGGAAATCTCTCAACAAAAGGTCATGTAACCAGGCAGAGGCAAAGTAAGGCAGAGCGTCAGCAGCAGACAGTGAGCGTAAAGCAATAATGCAAGCATATGGTATAGAGAAACATAAACATGCAGATGGAATACATATCTGGGTGCTGTTTGTAGTGCTTACTGATTTGAGTTTTTAATCCATCCAATCCTGAGCTTTACACAACCCTGCTACATAGCACAGGGATGGGAGCAGATTTGTTTTGTCTGCTGCATTCCAAGTGTTTCTTTAGTCTAAATGTAAAATCAGATATTCATTTTCACATTGTATTTCAATTATTGCAAGCCTACTTCTAATAATCTGAATGACCCTGAAGTTTGCAAACTTACTTTGTGATGCCCCATTCACATTTGTGTTCTTTGACATGTATTCACTATGCCCTGTGAGTAGGCACTGATGTGTCACACATTTCATAGAACCTGCCTTCTGAACCTCAGAGATGCTGACAGGAGGAGTTTCAGGAGGTGGAGTCAGTACAGGAATCTCTGCTTGCAGGCAGCAAGGTACCATGGGATATGTAGTCCTTAGAAATCAAAAGTAAACAGCAAAGGAGAAGCTGCA
This sequence comes from Aquarana catesbeiana, assembly GCF_042186555.1. Taxonomy (NCBI): domain Eukaryota; kingdom Metazoa; phylum Chordata; class Amphibia; order Anura; family Ranidae; genus Aquarana; species Aquarana catesbeiana. The sequence continues at coordinate 83,340,071 of NC_133328.1, forward strand.
AAACATGCAGGGAATCTAGGAAGTTGTGAAAGGAGAAGGGCAACAGACAGACAGAACTCACAACATAAAAGGAGAGTTTTCAAGTAAACTTACATTGGATTGTCAAACACAACTATTGGTTGGATTCCTATTATAATACTGAGGTTATAAAATGAAAGTATATGCTGTGACCATAGATCTCCTTTAAGTAACATTTATGAGTTAAAAAAGAAAAAGAGAAGTGGGACTTTAATGAAGCACAAAAGCAGGTCAAGTGACCAAAATACATTTATTTGGTATAATCCATGGTATGTAAAAAACATTTTGGGCATCCAACCTCAAAAATGCTGTGGGCATCAAGCCTCTATATAATAAACCATGGATTAATTATACATAAATTACACAATAAATCATGATCCGTTGTCACACACAGAGAGCAAAGATAACAATCAATATACACGTGTACATTTGTTACTATGATTGGACCCAAAAAGAGCCATAAAAAAAAATAAAGACAGAAAATTCAAATAATAAGAGACTTAGTGCCATAACAGATACTTATGGAGGTAAGTGGAATCATTGAATTCTTGATATTCAATGATAAGGGAAGATTGGTAATATTCAAAGCTCTACGCATTTTGCAGTATAAAAATTGCTAATTCCTGGTATTATGCTATGAGTCTCCTTTCTTTCATATATGTCACCATTTGAGCGAGATACAGATCATCACCAGCATACCCTGTGTGAGCCCTGGAGTGGCTCTAATGCGTGTTTTGACACTGTTTAGCTACTGTGTCACACGCTCTAAGGTGAGCGCATTATCCATTGGGGGTCACTGGAGAGCACTGCAGCATGCCTTAATGTGCACATCTCATAAGAAGAGCATGAGGAATATTTAGCACTTTTTCAAAAAAACCAGCATGAGGATTGCCTGCTATTTGTTTGGACACTATTGTGCACTTTGATTTATATACTCTTATGAATGGCTTGGACTGAGATATATTCATTTGTATGAATTGGTTTCGGACACTTTATTTATCAAGTAGCACTTGTATATTTTTTTAATCATTTAAAGGATTTTTTTTTTTTTTCTCACATTTTTTTGCATGGTGCATGTTACCATTTTTCATATATTCAATTGTGGATTATAGTCACTTTCTTCACAGGTGTGTGACACTGTTTATAATTTATAATAATTTTTAATATTGTATAGATTTATTATATTCTTTGTTCACGTATTTATAGCCTTTAGCGCATACACATATATTTATTTATTTTTGGCATATACACGGTATGGAACGTGGTTAGTGTGTGCAGCTGAATTAGGTTCATTTATTCACACTGAAGGCATTAATCCATTTGTGGCTCACAAGATTTTAGCACTATTATTTGTTTGAAAGCAGAGACCCTGGAGAATAAAATAGTGGTAGCTTTTTTATGATATTTGCACATTTATTTATTCAATACATATTTTCAAGAAGACAACACACTAAAATTAATTTTAGTGCAAACACAACATTATGCCCAATTTTTTGGTAAAGTATAAAAGATTGACTAGTGTTGAGTTAATAGATACCAAACGGGTCAAGTTGTAAAATTGTACATGTCAATGGAATTGCAAAAAATTATTGTACCCAAAATTCTCCATAGGAGATGCTTTAAAGCCTTTACAGCTTTACAGTTAAAGTTAACCATGAACTATGCCCCCAGAATTATTGCTTTCACTCTGACGTTCGCAATGATACCTTACATGTGTGGTGCAAATTATGTTTACATACACTATGCGCTTTTATATGGGGGTGTGTATGGGGGTGACAGGGGTGTTTAAAAAATATATATTATTTTTATTTATTTTATATAATTCTTTATTTAACACTTTTTTTTGACTATTTTGCTGGTGGTGTTTTCCATTCTCTACCTGATAGATTAACTTACCTTTATGTTTGGTATGAGACCTATACTTTTTGAACCTCTTGAATGAGTGGACTATCATATGTCTGCCTCTCTCTTGGTCACCTACTCAATGAGCTCTTAAAAATCTGAAGTAACATCTAAGCCCTGCATGTAAGGTCTCATTGGTCCCTGTAAAAACTGTGTGGGAAATCTGTACATTACCTGTGTCGGTTTATATCCACCTGGAGACTGGATGATGATGCACCAACTATATAAACCATGCATTTAAAGTGGTTGTAAACCCTTGCAGACCACTTTGACCTACAGGTAAGCCTAGATTAAAGCTTACCTGTAGGTCCAAGAAATATCTCCTAAACCTACACGGTTTAGGAGATATTTGCAAAAAGACAGGCACCGCTGTCTACAGCGCATGCACCGTAGACAACAGCGCGCAGGCGCACCGAGCATGCCGCTGCTAATGGCAATATGCCGTTAGTGGCGACTGCCATGCGCATGTGCGGGAGTGACGTCATCACGGCTCTGGACAATCACAGCGCCGGAGCCACGATACCCAGAAAGAAGATGGACACTCCGTAGCAGAGGGGACAACAGTGACATCGCAGGCTCCTGCGTCAGGTAAGTGACACATAATGGGCTACTATGCGATGCATAGTAGCCCATTATGCTTTACCTTTGCAGGGAAACAAAGAGGAAGTAAACCCATCAGGGTTTACTTCCTCTTTAAACCATACTTGTGAGTCATGCATATAAGGGCTTGGTGGATCCTGTAAGTTCTCAGTGGTCCCTGCAGAAGCCTGTGTGGCATATTTGTGCATTACCAATGCCATTCTAAAGCCTCGTACACACGATCGGATTTTCTGCAGACAAAGTGTCGGACTTCTGTCCGAAGGGCGTTGGCCAGGAACTTGTCTTACATACAGACGGCACACAATTGTTGGCCAACAAACACGAACATAGTGAAGTACTACGTGGTTTTTCATCTATTTAGCACCACCCTTTGGGCACCTGCTAATGTTGTGTTTGGTGAGCAATGATTCCGGGCATGCATGTTTGTACTTTGGACTTTTGTCCGACGGAATTGTGTACACACGCTCAGAAAATTTGACTGTTGCCCGCAGAAAAATTATAAACCTGCCATCCAACATTTGTCCACGGAAAGTTGGCCAACAATTGTCTGATGAAGCGTACAAATGGTCGAATTTTACGCCAACAGCCTGTCACCAAACAATTCCCATCGGAAAAGCCAATCGTGTGTAAGAGGCTTAAATCTACCTGTAGACTGGATGATGATACACCAACTATGTGATCCATGCATTTAAACCATAAATCCAAACTATGCATATTAGGGCTTGGTGGTTCCTGTAGAACCTCTGCATATGGTCCCTGTTAAAGTACATGTGTGAATGTTCTTCTCTCTGACAGGCCACAGGTTTAAATCCACCTTGAGCCTTTTTCCACGCTTTGCAGTATTCAAGTTAATTAGATAACAGAACTAGAGCTTTTACATATTGACTATTGTCACCCTATTGGCTGGTTTCAGCTACCTGATGTGTTATATTTCTAGCAATATGCAAATTCTTCACTGAGTTCTCTTGGAATGCAAGCTGGGTGATATGGTTTAATTCTTGTGGAAAAAAGTGAATGACCCACAGCTGCTTTTCTACAGTTGTCCTATCCATTCTAGGATTATTCACTTCACTCACAGTAGTTCTTTAACCACTTCAGCCCCGGAAGGATTTACCCCCTTCCTGACCAGAGCACTTTTCACAATTTGGCACTGCGTGGCTTTACCTGCTAATTGCGCGGTCATGCAATGCTGTACCCAAACCAAATTTGTGTCCTTTTCTTCCCACAAATAGAACTTTCTTTTGATGGTATTTGATCACCTCTGGGGTTTTTATTTTTTGCGCTATAAACAGAAAAAGACCGAAAATTTTGAAAAAAAAAGATATTTTCTACTTTTTGTTATTTAAAAAATCCAATAAACTCAATTTTAGTCATACATTTAGGCCAAAATGTATTCAGCCACATGTCTTTGGTAAAAAAAAATGTCAATAAGCGTATATTTATTGGTTTGCGCAAAAGTTATAGTGTCTACAAACTAGGGTACATTTTCTGGAATTTACACAGCTTTTAGTTTATGACTGCCTATGTCATTTCTTGAGGTGCTAAAATGGCAGGGCAGTACAACCCCCCCCCCCAAATGACCCCATTTTGGAAAGTAGACACCCCAAGGAAATTGCTGAGAGGCATGTTGAGCCCATTGAATATTAATTTTTTTTGTCCCAAGTGATTGAATAATGACAAAAAAAAAAAAAGAATTTACAAAAAGTTGTTACTAAATGATATATTGCTCACACAGGCCATGGGCATATGTGGAATTGCACCACAAAATACATTTAGCTGCTTCTCCTGAGTATGGAGATACCACATGTGTGAGACTTTTTGGGAGCCTAGCCGCGTACGGGGCCCCGAAAACCAATCGCCGCCTTCAGGATTTCTAAGGGCGTAAATTTTTGATTCACTCCTCACTACCTATCACAGTTTTGAAGGCCATAAAATGCCCAGATGGCACAAAACCCCCCCAAATGACCCCATTTTGGAAAGCAGACACCCCAAGCTATTTGCTGAGAGGCATGGTGAGTATTTTGCAGCTCTCATTTGTTTTTGAAAATGAAGAAAGACAAGAAAAAAATTTTTTTTTTCTTTTTTCAATTTTCAAAACTTTGTGACAAAAAGTGAGGTCTGCAAAATACTCACTATACCTCTCAGCAAATAGCTTGGGGTGTCTACTTTCCAAAATAGGGTCATTGGGGGGGGGGGGGTTGCCACCTGGGCATTCCAAGGCCTCTGAAACTGTGATAGGCAGTGAAGAGTGAAATCAAAAATTTACGCCCTTAGAAAGCCTGAAGGCGGTGCTTGGTTTTCGGGGTCCCGTACGCGGCTAGGCTCCCAAAAAGTCTCACACATGTGGTATCCCCATACTCAGGAGAAGCAACAGAATGTATTTTGGGGTGTAATTTCACATAATACCATGGCATGTTTGAGCAATATATCATTTAGTGACAACTTTGTGCAAAAAAAAAAAAAAGTGTCTTTTTCATGCAACTTGTGTCACAATATAAAATATTGCATGGACTCTACATGCCTCTCAGCAAATAGCTTGGGGTGTCTACTTTCCAAAATGGGGTCATTTGGGGGGGGGGGGGGGTTGAACTGTCCTGGCATTTTATGCACAATATTTAGAAGCTTATGTCACACATCACCCACTCTTCTAACCACTTGAAGACAAAGCCCTTTCTGACACTTTTTGTTTACATGAAAAAATTATCTTTTTTTTGCAAGAAAATTACTTTGAACCCCCAAAAATTATATATTTTTTTAAAAGCAAATGCCCTACAGATTAAAATAGTGGGTGTTTAATTTTTTTTTTCACACAGTATTTGCGCAGCGATTTTTCAAACGCATTTTTTGGGGAAAAAACACACTTTTTTAAATTTTAATGCACTAAAACACACTATATTGCCCAAATGTTTGATGAAATAAAAAAGATGATCTTAGGCCGAGTACATGGATACCAAACATGACATGCTTTAAAATTGCGCACAAACGTGCAGTGGCGACAAACTAAATACATTTTTAAAAGCCTTTAAAAGCCTTTACAGGTTACCACTTTAGATTTACAGAGGAGGTCTACTGCTAAAATTACTGCCCTCGATCTGACCTTCACGGTGATACCTCACATGCATGGTGCAATTGCTGTTTACATTTGACGCCAGAACGACGCTTGATTCGGCTTTGCGCGAGAGCAGGGGGGGACAGGGGTGCTTTTTTTTTCTTTATTATTTTTTTGCTTTTTTATCTTATTTTTAAACTGTTCCTTTCATTTTTTTTTTCAATCATTTTGATTGTTATCTCAGGGAATGTAAATATCCCCTATGATAGTAATAGGTAGTGACAGGTACTCTTCTTTTGAAAAAACTGGGGTCTATTAGACCCTAGATCTCTCCTCTGCCCTCAAAGCATCTGACCACACCAAGATCGGTGTGATAAAATGCTTTCCCAATTTCCCAATGGCGCTGTTTATATCCGGCGAAATCTAAGTCATGAAATGCTCGTAGCTTCCGGTTTCTTAGGCAATAGAGATGTTTGGAGCCACTCTGGTCTCTGATCAGCTCTATGGTCAGCTGGCTGAATCACCGGCTGCATTCTCAGGTTCCCTGTTGGGACAGGAGAGCCAGAGAAAAACATGGAAGACAGTGGGGGGGGATTCCCTCCCACTGCTTGTAAAAGCAGTCTAGAGGCTAATTAGCCACTAGGATTGCTTTTACATGAAAGCCGACCGCTGGCTGAAAAGAATGATACCAAGATGATACCTAAACCTGCAGGCATCATTCTGGTATAACCACTCAAAGTCCAGCAACATACCAGTACGTTGCTGGTCCTTGTTGGGCATATATTGTAAACTTTTTTTTCATGCAGCCTGTGGGCTGAACGAAAAAAAGAGATTGATCGGTGGGTGTGCCCACCATTAGAATACCTCCCTTCATCCACCCACTTCTAATGATGGGCATACATGCACCGTATATATATGCCGAAGCATGGGGGCATCCTCCTGCAAAAGTTAGGAACAAATCGCTACTCCGCCCTCTGCTGCCCCCACGCTTCGGCATATATGCTGAAGTATGTAACTGTGGTGGTGAAATCACCTCTGACAGCGCTGGAGTCATGGCTTTATGTATCGTGGGATAAAAACAAGGAAAAGGGGCGCCACTGAATATGTATCAAATGAAATTTATTTAATAAAAATAACATCCACTCACATGTGGGACTGAAGAGTTGATCTCAGGTACATCTTGTAGCACACAATGGAGGGAAGGACTACAAATATCAGCAAGTCCAATGGCACTGGTATCACCTCTGATGGACTAAAGATGAGTAGCGCTGAGTCAAAGTAGTGTATGGGCACACCACAAGCAGGAGGGCGGAGAAGCCGTCTGGGGTGGTGTGGGTTCCGCCGCTTCTCCGCCCTCCTGCTTGTGGTGTGCCCATACACTACTTTGACTCAGCGCTACTCATCTTTAGTCCATCAGAGGTGATACCAGTGCCATTGGACTTGCTGATATTTGTAGTCCTTCCCTCCATTGTGTGCTACAAGATGTACCTGAGATCAACTCTTCAGTCCCACATGTGAGTGGATGTTATTTTTATTAAATAAATTTCATTTGATACATATTCAGTGGCGCCCCTTTTCCTTGTTTTTATCTCAGCACATTGGATCTGGCTTTGGTTCCTTTCGGTGGCTGCCTTGAATGACTAATTATACTTACATATATAGGTCATATATATGTTTGTATGGACCCGGCCTTTGTGCGTATAGGCTACAGTATATAAGGTATATGATATTGCGCCTTCTTCTACTTGTTTATGTATCGTGGGAGCAAACGCTGTTGCTGTCAAGATAAATCCACGCTACAACTGAATGGCGTACCTGCTAAGGAAATGATGGTTAATAATAAAACAAAGTAACATTACAGTATAACAGTAAGACTTACCATACCTGCAAAGCAAATACAAAAAAAAATAGTAACAAATAAAACATTTAACGCAACCTGTGCCTAAAATATATATATGCTGAAGCATGGGGGCATCCTCCCGCAAAAGGTAGGAGCAAATCGCTCCTCCACCCACTGCTGCCCCCACGCTTCGGCATATATGCTGAAGTATGTAACTGTGGTGGTGAAATCACCTCCGACAGCGCTGGAGTCATGACTTTATGTATCATGGGAGCAAACGCTGTTGCTGTCAAGATAGATAAATCCGCTCTAAACAGTAAAGTGTAAAAAAATTGCATATCTGAAAAGCAAACATGGTAAAATATAATAACAATAAAACATTGCAGAATATAATACAGTAAAAAAGAGCAGAACAATAGAGAGAGTAGAGAGAGAACAATAAAACGACAACTATTTTTGTTTTTTTTATTTTATATTTTTTTGTGTTTTTATTTTTTTAATTTTTTTTATTTTTTTTTACACTTTTTTTAGTAACTTTAACTTTTGTAACTGGTACCAGGTTTGGGTCTCTCAAAATGCGATGGCATCTTGGGAGACCCTGTGAAAGTGTGTCCTAGTCTGTGCAGTGCTGTACCCTACGCTAATACTCAACTAGTGAATGGTAGCGTTCAAAACATTCACCAATGCATAGACCAGGATTGCCAGGACAGGAGGGACAATAATACCGGGTGTCACGCCTATATCCGCGCTTGCTGCAGACACGACATCTTCTTTGGGGGGCTCGTTGGGTAGGGGTACTCGGGAGGACATAAGGAAAATGCCTCTCATGCAGCCGGCTTACTGCATTTGGTCGGGGAAGGTGAGGTGGAGCACCGTCTGGAAACAGAAGGGCTCTGACGATCTCTTCCTGGAATTTAAGGAAGGATCCAGTCCGTCCTGAAGCTCTGTATAGCACATGAGCGTTCAGCAAAGCCAATTGAAATAAATAAACAGACACTTTCTTGTACCAGCGTCTGGCCTTACGGGCAACTAGGTACGGTGCCAACAACTGGTTTTTGAGGTCCACCCCTCCCATATTTTGGTTATATTCGTGGACACAGAGGGGTTTCTCCACCAGTTGCCGTAGTCATTTGGACCGTCGTGTCTGCATGAAGGGAGGTAAGAACGAAAACATTCTTATTGTCCCTCCACTTCATAGCGAGCAAGTTATTACACTGCAAGCAGGCTATCTCCCCCAGCCTAAGACGGGAATATACAAGCCGCTGGGGAAAGCCCCGGCGATTAGGTCGCACGGTGCCACATGCCCCAATCTGTTGATCAAAAAGGTGTCTAAAAAGTGGCACGCTCGTTTAATAATTGTCCACGTACAAGTGGTACCCCTTTCCGAATAAGGGTTACACCAAGTCCCACACAATCTTGCCAGCGCTTCCTATGTAGTCAGGGCAGTTTGTCGGCTCTACGTGACTATCTTTTTTCGTAAACCATAAAACTACATGTATAGCCTGTGGCCCTGTCACAGAGCTTATACATCTTGACCCCGTATCTGACACGCTTGCTGGGAAGGTACTGTTTGAATGACAAGCGGCCAGAAAATTTAATCAGGGACTCATCAACACAGACAACTTGATGGGGAGTAAACAAGTCTGCAAAACGCTAGTTGAAGTGGTTTACGAGGGGCCAAATTTTGTAGAGCCGATCGTATTCAGGGTCTCCACGAGAACGACAGAGTTCATTGTTGTTGAAGTGCATGAACCGCAAAATCTGCTCGTATCGTGCTCTGGTCATGGAGGCAGAGAACAAGGGCATATGGTGAATTGGGTCAGTGGACCAATATGACCGCAACTCACTCTTTTTGGTTATGCCCATGTTGAGGGAAAGGCCCAGAAAGATCTTAAATTCGGAGACCGTAATTGGTCTCCAATCTCTGGCAAGGGAGGACTGGGGAATAGTGGCGATGTGTTGACCAGCGTATAAATTGCTTTGGTCCACAATAGATCTATAGAGATCTTGGGTGAAAAACAGCGAATAAAAATCCAGTGGCGTAAAATCAACTGTTTCCACCTGAATGCCGGGTTGGCTAGTGAATGGGGGAAGTACGGGTGCTGCAGAAGTGGTGGGTTCCCAATTCGGATTGGCGAATGCAGCAGGAAGGGCACTATGGGCACGACGGGCCTGTGTTCGTTTTCTTGGTGGCAGCGGGACACTACTAGTGCTTGCCACCTCGCCAGCTTGAACTGCACTTATGGGACTCGCCACATCACCACGTGATACTGCAGTGCTGGAAGTACGACCAGGGTGTACTAGGCTGCTGGTGCTTGCCAGTTCACCAGAAGGAATAGCGGCGCTAGTAATGCTCTGCTCCATACGAGGGACCTGCGGTTCTTGCACATCAAGGACAGAAGAAGAAGTTTGGGGTCTGGTTCGCCTGACCTTGGCAGGGACCACAACTCCATCGTCAGAGCTATCTGTCATGGAGCCGCTGTCCTCTACAGGATCGTATTCTGAACCTGAATCTGACAGATGAGTGACTTCCTCTTCACTATCTGTCATGCTTAGAAACGTGTAGGCCTCTTCACTAGTGTACCTTTGATTTGCCATTTTGGGCTCTAAATTTAGGGGTACACTAGTGAGACTCACAGGCAAAAAAGCTCCTGACTGTTAGCGACTGATTCAAAACGCTAACAAAAAACTGTAGGGATCGCAGAGATCAGGCCTAACTCTGCGAACGCTGCAGTTATGTGTGCTTAGTGTTTTGTAAGTGTCAGTGATCGATCGATACTGCACTTGGGTGGGCTGGGCAGGGCTGGGCCGAGGGGCAAAACGCAGGTGCTAGCAGATATCTGGGCTGATCCCGCTAACACTGTGTTTATGGGAACCCTAAACTGCTGGGGACGCTAGTATAGATCTGATCGGATCAGATATTGATCCGTTCAGATACTATAGCACTAAGGGAGGTGTATGCTGCGTGCGTAGGTGTTAGCGGTACTGGCGCTAACCTGACGCTGCCTGGGGCGACGCAGACCTTATCTATCCCTAAAAACGTAACTTATATCATCGCCGGGCAATTAGGGGGTTAAACCTTTATTAGGTAATAAACGGCGGGTGCCCTAAAACTATAATAAACTATAATAAACAAACTAACTAACCAGCATCACCCGTAACAGTTATACGGTGATCACTGGTGAAAGGGTTAACTAGGGGGCAATCAGGGGGTTAAAACCTTTAGTAGGTACTATATGGGGGTCCCTGTCGCTATAAAACGCTGACGGCGAAACTATATTCTTACCTCCCTAACTAGCGTCACCTGTGTCACTAATACAGCAATCAGAAAAACGATCGCTTAGTGACACTGGCGACGGGGGTGATCAAGGGGTTAACCTTTATTAGGGGGGGTTAGGGGGGTACCCTAGACCTAAAGGGGGGTACCCCAGACTTAAAGGGGGCTAACCCTAACTGCCCTAACACTTATAACTGTCACAAACTGACACCAATGCAAAAAAAAAAACTGCTATTGGTGTCACTGTGACAGGGGGTACAGGGGGGTGATCGGGGGGTGATGGGGGTGAAAAGTGTGCCTAGTGTGTTCTACTGAAAGTGTAGTGTTGGTGCAACTCACATTGATGTCTTCTCTCCTCGGCGCTGGAACGAAAAGACAGGCTCGAGGAGAGATGACATCATTTCCTCTACCTCTGTTTACATTACAGAGGCAGAGGAATGATCTCATTGGCCGGGAGCGATCGCGAGGGGGTGGCCATGAATGGATGGCCTCCCCCTCACCTCTGATTGCCGGGGGAGAAATGCCGACCGCCTCGGGCACCGGGGGGGGTGGTCCGATCGGACCCCCCACCCGCGGGAGGCAGATCACGTACAGGTATGTGATTCTGCCTGCCCGTGCCATTCTGCCGATGTATATCGTCGTGAGGTGGTCGGCAACTGGTTAAAGGAACTGTTGCCATCTTGAGATAGTACCACCACTGTTACAGGATAATAACATTCTTATTATACATATAGTATGTGTAGCGGGTGCCCCGCGGGCCCGCATCTCCCTCCGGCCACTGCCGGGATTAACACAGGCTCTCACAAGAGAGACACAGCCTGTCAGCTCCTGTGGGGGGGAATTCCCCCTTCCTCTCCTCTTCTCACTGTGCAGTGAGTGAGAGATACACACAGACAGAGCAGCTCACACTGCTCCCTCCCCTGCTTCCTTATTGGCAGGGGGAGGGAACCAATGACACTCAAGAAATACCGCAGCAATGCATTTTGGGATATGTAGTCCCCATTACAAAACGACCCCATAGCTTTCTATGGGGACTGAACTACACAGACCAGCTGGCTTTAGGATTAAGGAAAGGACACCATCTTGTCTGCCTGGAGCTAATCAGACACCACGAGGCAGAGGAGAAGACCAGACTTGGCGAGAGGTGTTGCCTCCCGGGTTGGCGTACTATTCCTGCCTGGCATCCACGGCCAGTGGGGGGACACCTGCCTGAGAGGGGGATCCCAGGTGCATATCCAGGCTCACCTGCACTGACAGCATGAAGCATCCAGTTGTAAGGTAGCCAGTTGGGCTAACTGAAGAGCCTGTCTGTTTCAGGACGTTTCGTTTGGGCCTTGATCGTAGGATTGGTGAGCGGGCACATGGCCATTTGCAGGAAACAAAGACACTGCATGCAGACAGCGTAGTTCACTTTGCCTACACCTGCCAGATCCTGGATCACACAGATGCCCTGTTAAGTAATCACAGTGTCTATCCTGTTATCCAGACACTAACAGCATACATTACACTCTACCCAATAGGAGCTCAAAGTGCACCAACTAAAGTGGCTAGCCAAAGACCCAATGCCTTATTCTTCAAAAGGGACTAAAGTTATTGTGGCCATACGGACACGCACAAATATCCAGGGCTCAGTAGATGTGATGCATGACCGGGGTAGTCTGTCTTGGGAGTTAGGCCATTAACCACTGAACTAAGTGCAGTGTTTATAGTTTGTGGGCCTGTGGTGTCAGGGGACAGAAGAGAGAGGTTTGACATTAATGAATGTCATTCCTCTGCTCTCCTCCTGCCTGGACTCATAGAGCCAAACCTAAGTGAGTATATGACCAATCCAGTGTAAAGTTTGTCATTTGTGATCTGTTATTATTAAAGTGTTTGCCTCTGCTCTTGGGGTTATTCGCTGTTGAGGAATCCCCTGAAAGCAGCATGATGGTATCCGAGTATGAGTTATATTTCAGCTATGAGCTTGATTTAACCACTTGTCTACCATGACAATTACAATATATTGTACCTTGGTAGACAAGCGGTTCAAGATAAATTCCAGGTATGATATTTTTTCCATAGTTACATCATTTAAATTGAGCTATCTTTTGGCACTGATGTTATAATGTTCTGAGCCATTGAGCCTAGGCCAATGTGGTGACAAAAGCTAAGTCAAAAGCAAGGGAATGAAATTAAATATATTTGGCTTACTTATAATTGATTGGTTGAAGTACCAATGTACAAGTAGTATCAGACTATAATTCATGTTTTTAGATTGATCTGTAGAGTTGCAGTATGTTCCATTTTCATTTTTGCCACTGCAATTCGTTGAGTGACTTTATGTTGCTGTAACCCATGGCAACAAGCCAAACATTTAGTTTCTTTTATTAAAAAGAAATGTATAAGGTATGTACTTCATTCAGGGCTACAACAAGGGATTTCTGGCAGCCATCACATTTTAGAATTGGTAAACTGCAATATATTAAATGTTTATTTTTGAGTTTAATACAACTTTAAACAGGCAACCTATGCCTAAAGTGACCATTATTTGGCATGTGACTCTTTACTGGCTTAAAAAATACAAAAATCTTCAAAAAAATTAACAAAAACATTACAAAATTTACCGTAGATAGAAATTCAACCATTGCTATAAGAGAAAAATAACTGCTTTTTTTAGCACTTGGTTAAAAGGACCAGTAGAATGTAAAAATGGCTTTGTTTCTAATATGACGAATTGTTTTAAAATTACAGTGAAAAGTTGCTTATTTCAGTTTTTCTATTTTTTTTTCTTGCTTTTAAAAAAACATATATAATTACATAGTAACATAGTAGGTGAGGTCGAAAAAAGACACAAGTCCATCAAGTCCAACCTATGTGTGTGATTACATGTCAGTATTACATTGTATATCCCTGTATGTTGCGGTCATTCAGGTGCTTATCTAATAGTTTCTTGAAACTATCAATGCTCCCCGTTGAGACCACCGCCTGCAGAAGGGAATTCCACATCCTTGCTGCTCTTACAGTAAAGAACCCTCTATGTAGTTTAAGGTTAAACCTCTTTTCTTCAAATTTTAATGAGTGGCCACGAGTCTTGTTAAACTCCCTTCCGTGAGAAAGTTTTATCCCTATTGTGGGGTCACCAGTACAGTATTTGTAAATTGAAATCATATTGCCTCCCAAGCGTCTCTTCTCCAGAGAGAATAAGTTCAGTGCTCGCAACCTTTCCTCATCATAGCCAATATCCTCCAGACCCTTTATTACCTTTGTTGCCCTTCTTTGTACTCGCTCCATTTCCAGTACATCCTTCCTGAGGACTGGTGCCCAGAACTGGACAGCATACTCTAAGTGCGGCCGGACCAGAGTCTTGTAGAGTGGGAGAATTATCGTTTTATCTCTGGAATTAATCCCTTTTTTAATGCATGCCGATATTCTGTTTGCTTTGTTAGCAGCAGCTTGGCATTGCATGCCATTGCTGAACCTCTACATCTACTAGGACCCCCAGGCCCTTTTCCATCCTAGATTCCCCCAGAGGTTCTCCCCCCAGTGTATAGATTGCATTCATATTTTTGCCACCCAAATGCATTATTTTACATTTTTCTACATTGAACCTCATTTGCCATGTAGTCGCCCACCCCATTAATTTGTTCAAATCTTCTTGCAAGGTTTCCACATCCTGTGGAGAAGTTATTGCCCTGCTTAGCTTAGTATCGTCTGCAAATACAGAGATTGAAGTGTTTATCCCATCCTCCAGGTCGTTTATAAACAAATTAAACAAGATTGGTCCCAGCACAGAACCCTGGGGAACCCCACTACCCACCTCTGACCATTCCGAGTACTCCCCATTTATCACCACCCTCTGAACTCGCCCTTGTAGCCAGTTTTCAATCCATGTACTCACCCTATGGTCCATGCCAACGGACCATATTTTGTACAGAAAACGTTTATGGGAAACTGTGTCAAATGCTTTTGCAAAATCCAGATACACCACGTCTTAGAAATAATATTAAAAGACAATACCACAAAACAAACAAACCCCCACCTCTTCCATCACAAAATATATATATGAATCACTTTGGTATTCTAAATAGTGGACACATTTTTGGTATTTAATTAAATCTATTAAACAAAGCATAAGTCAAAACCTATGATTCTGTGATGACTATGATGACTGACAACAATCTATAGCGTTAGCGTCTTGAGTCTGGTCTGACTTTGGTCATGGTTGTCATCACTCTGATCGCATACCATTAGATCAGGGGGTCTCAAAGTGGCAGCTCTACAGCTGTTGCAGAACTACAAGTCCCATGAGGCATTGCCAGGCTGACAGTTACAAGTATGACTCCCATAGACAGAGGCGTGATGGGACTTGTAGTTCCACAACAGCTGGAGGGCAGCCAGTTTGAGCACACCCTAATCACCCTGTGTGACACAGATTCTCCCTGTTTAAATACTTGATATTTCCTAAAAAAAAAAAAAATTGTAAAAACAATAATAAAAATAAAAATTACTGACACTGTCCACTGCCCTACTGATACCGTCCATTGCTCTGCTGACCCTGTCAGTATATATACATATGTGCACACACACGCAAATATGTTTGAGCTTTGGGGTGTACACCCTAATGCAGTAGGCTGAGCTGAGGCTTTCTCCGTGCTCCACTGCTAGGGGGTATGTGTGAAAAAACAATGTTGCACCTTCCAACAAAAGGAATGAAACGTCTTTTCTGGTTTAGGTGTGTGTTACACTCACCAGTAGGAGTCAAAGGAGTGAATTTTTTTCCTGTCCCTTCCCCTCTGCTCTCTCTTTAGCAAACTCATAATGCTCTATGATTCTAGTGGGATTGCACATTGTATTAAATGTTTACTAGATTTTATATACTTAGTTTGATTTATATTTTCTTTTTACTATCAAAAATATAAACTTAAATAATTAAATCAAAATTGGCCCCAATATAGTTTATCTTTAAATGACAGTAGAAAAAATACCCAAACGTCGAACCATTGTAGGTCTAATACTCCAGCCAGCTGTTTAACACTCTATCATTCACTCAGCTGTGAATATTCAATGTTCAGTGAAATTATATTTGAGAAAAAAAATAACATTAATTATCTTTATATTTGTTGACAGGATGTTTGGGAGTATGGGATAATGTAACATGCTGGGAACAAGCTAAATTTGGAGAAACCGTCACGCAATCTTGCCCTTTAGTGCTACGACATTTCTTCAGCAAAGATGGTAAGTGACGCACACTGTGACATTATAGAAAGAGTCACAAATCCTTACTCATATTGACTTTAAACCCAGCTCAGAACTGCACAACTCCATGCATAATACATAAGCATTATTTTACCATCTATTGGTCTAAAATGACAGATAATGAGAAAGCCAGTTTTAGGATAAAAATAGACATGAAAAACAGAAAATGATTAGATCTGACACTTTGGTTCACCATTTTGACTAACTGACCAGGCTTATTATATTGTTGTCCTTTGAATACATTTTGAAATAGGTTTCATTGTAAACGGGTGAATTTATTTTTCAAATGGATTTTGCTGTTGACAACAGCTCTAGCTAGTATTGTCATACTCTTCATTGTCAAAGAGAGAGTGAATAACAACTGCCACTGATTTTAAAAGCCAGTCCCAGATTATGACAGTGACAGCAACAACAACACTTTATATATCTGTAGAGTAGGGAATTCTGTGAGGTTTCTTTGGTGTATGCCTTCTCATACCAGCACCCCGCTTCTCTCTTATCTCTGAAAAACAGAAGGGAAGTCTTCTTTATAGAGTCACAGACAGCAATAAAATCTGAAATACTGTACGCATTAACCCTTCCTCAACCCAATCAAAAGTAAAAAAAAAAAAAAGACCAGTGCTGCATTTTTTGTTATCTCATGGTTG
Source organism: Aquarana catesbeiana (assembly GCF_042186555.1). NCBI lineage: Eukaryota > Metazoa > Chordata > Amphibia > Anura > Ranidae > Aquarana > Aquarana catesbeiana. The sequence continues at coordinate 83,356,639 of NC_133328.1, forward strand.
GGATCTTTTTTTCTGATTACACTGGACTCCGCTTGCCCAGAACCTCTCTCTGAACTTCTGCATTGGTTCTATTCTGTATTTTGGCTTTGAGGAACAAACTGTGCATCTTCTGATGCTGATCTTCAAGCTGACCTTGGCTATCTGTTCAAACCATACCACATACAGTGTAAATCCAGAGAGGGGGGGTCGCTAAACCTGGAACAGACAGAATCTGGAGGAGCTGTGCGTTGCATCTTTTAACCTCCCTAGTGGTATTCCTGAGTGTGGCTCAGGGTGAATTTTCATTACCAAAAGCAGTAACCCCAAGCCACACTCAGGATTGCATCGCAGGATCCTGGCAAAGTTACCTTATCCCCAGGATCCTGCGATGTCTCCCTGCTGTGTCCACCGGCTGTGTACTCCACTCGATCTATCACAGTGCCAGGCTCTGTTCCCTGCGAGCGTCGCAACACATGGGGATGGTGCCTGGCGTCAAATTCAAAAAGTGAAAAACACATAACACATATAGTACACTGTAATCTTACAGATTACATTACTGTATCAAATAATTTCACATCCCTTTTGTCCCTAATGCTTTGTCCAGTGCCCTGCATGCAGTTTTATAATATATATACTGTTCTTTCTGCCTGGAAACTTGAAATTGTCCATGGCAACCAAAAAGTGTCCCTTTACATCAAAAACGGTTTTAGAACAACTAGAAAACAGCGATAATACATTGGAATCACTTGCAGAATTGAGCGATAGTGATTGGTGGGGAAATTCGTCATCAGACACTGAAAGTAATGACAGTGACAATTCTGCAACTGAGCAAATTTCAGTGTTTTTTTGATTTGATTACGTTATTGAAGACATTTTACTATTATTATATTATTGTTTGTTATAATTATTTATGGTTATTTATTATATTATGTAGCCCCCTGTTCCTAAAAATGGGGCTATAGTGTCAATTTAGAATTTGGCTGAGCTGTAAACAGCTCAGATTGATTGTACATAGTTTATTTGTATCTGGTCTAAACTTGACTGGGTTGTGCATTTCCCACTGTTGCCAGTAGATGTCACTGGTACCACAGGACAGTGTGAGAATTACAACTAAGTTGTGCTGTAATGAATATTCTTTTTCCAGAAACAGCCCAGTAGGAGGTTCCTGGCCGCTATGCATTCTGGGAAGGGGTATTTATTGGACAGGCCCATGTGCTCTAGTCAGTCGTTACCTCGGGGCCTTTCTGGCCTGAGGAGGCGCTGCTGCACATTTTGCAGTAGGCCCAGAAGCCTGTCTGGGGCCTACTACTCCTGAGGTGGTCCTTAGGCTGTCTTGCCTAAGTGGAAGAAGCCGAGCCAAGCTGAGGAGATCCAGGGGAGGACCCTTGCTGGAGAGAGCCAGGATGAAGACTGGTCTCTCAGAAGGGCCTGGTAACTAGTTTGGAGGACGCACCTATATCTAGCTACCCTTACAGTACCGCCAGGTCGGCTTAAAGGTTCTAGTACTGTCGAGCTGTTCTACAATCCAATCAAGGTAACTCTTCTGGCTGCTAAGTTTGTGAGAGAGACTTATCCAGGCATCTACTGGCTGCTAAGTCTGTGAAAGAGGCTTATCCAGACATCTTACTGGTTGCTAGGTCTGTGTGAGAGACCTACCCAGGTATTCAAGATCTGCTAAAAGAAAGCTGTTTTGTCCTTTGATTCAAGGAGTCTGTAAGTGATCTGCTAAAAAGGGTATCTGAAACCTCCCCTCACCCTTTTTCCTACAACCTTTCTCAAGTTCTAATTAAAGCATTGAAAAATACCTAAAGTGACTGGCACCTGTATTCTGTTCAAACTTCCCATTATAGCCATGGACTCAGCCCTGGGGAGAATGTAAGCTCGCTCCCTGTATCTGGAGGTACCTCTTTGCTCCCAGTAGACCCAGGGGGGCACTACGATTATAATTTATGATTTTGTGTTTCAAACTTTATCATACTCGGGATGTCTACTAGACTCTTGTTTGGACAGATTTAAGTATGTTATTCCTTATGCCGTGTACACACGGTCGGACTTGCCAACGGGATAACCTCCATCGGCATTTCCGACGGAAAAATTTAGAACATGTTCTCTGTCTATGTCCCTCGGAAATGCCGACAGAAAAAGTCCGATGGGGCATACACACGGTCGGAATATCCGACCAAAAGCTCCCATCGGACTTTTTCTGTCGGAAATTCCGACCGTGTGTACGGGCATTTCCGACGGATTTAGATAGAGAACATATTCTAAATTTTTCCATCGGAAATGCCGACAGAGGTTATCCCGTTGGCAAGTCCGACCATGTGTACACGGCATAAGAATTACAGGCCTACAATATAAAACGCCAAATTTCCATGCAAAACAATGTACTGCTTTCAGCATCAAAAAATCAGACATAATCATACCACCAGGGAGGTTAAATCTTAAAGTGATTGTAAAGGTAATTAAAAAAAACATGGTATACTTACCTGCTCTGTGCAATGGTTTTGCACAGATCAGCCGCAATTCTCCTCTTCTCAGGTCCCCCACCGGCACTCCTGGCTCCTCCACCCTACTTGGTGCCACCATAGCAAGCCGCTTGCTATGTGGGCACTCATGAACGCCCATTCCTGAGCCGCTCTCTGTGTGTCCATTGACACACACAGTGCGGCTCGGCCCGGCCCCTGCTCCCCCCTCACTAGCTGTGATTGACAAAAACATTGGCTTCCACTGCTGTGTCTGAGCCAGTGAGGAGAGAGGGAGAGACAGCAGTGATTCTGCTCTCATGCACAGTGCTAGGTTGACATCGGAGTCAGTTAAGTATAATTCATTTCAGGTCAGCAGAGAACGGCTGAGATTCAAACCATCTATAGGCAGGCTAAATGTACCCAAGTCGATCCATTAATTGACTTGGGTGTAACCAGCATGTTGGATTTTCGGCATGCGATTTTTGCCAGCGGCTATAGCCTCCAGCAATAATCATTGTGTTCCCCCGGCAGGGACGACTCACCCCTCCGGGAGAACACAATAGCTCCACAAGAGGGATTCCCCCATCAACACTGAGTAGAGGAATCAAGCGATTTTCTTTCCTTGCATGACAATCGCATCATCTATGGTATGCCTTAGAGTCTCCACCTTAATCATGTTATTTATTAATTTTATATATTTAAATGCAAACTTTCACATCACCTGGCTTGTCAGAGATGATTACTTATTGAGGTAGATTTGCTAAGGCCTCATGTACAATGGGCACTTACCCCAGTTTATGATTTTCCAGTATTTTTATGCGGATGGAAGGCACAGGCGCACCGTCAAGCCCTGCTGCTGGCAGCCTTCAAAACTCTATAGGAGGCTGAAAGCTGCTGCAGCTGGACAGGGCTGGACAGTGCTTTAAATGGTACTAATATTAAGGGCAGTATGGGTACAGGGACAAATGTCAAAATGCTGACATTTTGCATTCCAGACATTTGTCCCTGGTGGCATGCTGCCCTAAACATTAGTACCACTAGATGCACCGTCCAGCCACAGCAGCTTGTTTATATTCTTGATCACCTGTGCAAAATTTTGTGTATGTGCAGCTCAGTTTACAGTGTATTAATGAATCATACAGTGCATAAGACATGGCTACATGCTTTTTTACATCCCCTCTTGGGGGTCTGTTCTTGGTGTCATGCATAGGGCAACTTTGGTGACTAAAGCCCCGCACACACAGGCCAAATGTTGAGAGACAACGGCCGGTTCAAAAAAAAAATGGCCAACATTCAGCTTGTGTGTATGTCTGTCTGTCCAACAAAAGTTCATCTGCTTCTGTCGAACGTGCATACTGGAACACCAGCAGCCGACCGACTCCCGACCAGCACTCTAAGCCTATGGCAGAGAGCGCTGATCGGAGTGTTCTGGTGGAGGGGCTGTCCCCCTGTCAGAACACAAAAGCTCAGCGGGGGAGATCACTGAACTAACGTTGCATGTTACTTTTAGATAAGGAATATGTAAACTCAGTAACTAAAATGCTTTATAAGCTTGAACATGTTACTGTAATTTCAAAAGTAATTTTCATAAAATTTTATATCTCCAGCTTTCATCAATATGATATCTCTTGATCTTGCCATAAAAGTTCTTATTTACACATTTCCTGTTATAAGGTGATAAGCTTTTCCCATGTCTCCTAACTGTGCTCCTTTGTGGTCACTTTGTTAATCAGGTCTTATATGGAGAATTCAAGTACATCGTTGTCTCCATCAGTAAACCTTCCCTGTAAATTCTATGCACCCATCACTGAAGTACAAACCTCTTTAAAGACAAGAAGTGGCTTCAAATAGGCCTATATTGTTTTAATGCCAGTTTAGAATACACTGGCAAACCAAACGTTATTCAATAGATCTACTATAAAGTATGGAAAACGGCTCAGATAATGGGTTGATATAGATGAAGCAGGAAAGGCGTTGGGTAGCCTTGCTCAGTTTTCATGTGATCTGCATCTATCCACTCTATCCTAACTTGAAAAAAATATTCGGCTTGCATTTGCCTTACAATGTAGATAGATGGTTTGATTGATATATAGCATCTAAAAAATTGAATAATTTGAAAAAGTTGATGAGTAGAGGGATCAGAAACTTTTTCACCCAGAAATTCCATAGACAAAACTCCAGTTTTCAATGACCTATCCTAAGACTGGTCCAAAAGAAACTGTGCTTATATTGCTATGAATTTGGTGGTGGAGCATATACAGTATCTCACAAAGTGAGTACACCCCTCACATTTCTGTAAATATTTTATTATATCTTTTCATGTGACAACACTGAAGAAATGACACTTTGCTACAATGTAAAGTAGTGAGTGTACAGCTTGTATAACAGTGTAAATTTGCTGTCCTCTCAAAATAACTCAACACACAGCCATTAATGTCTAAACTGCTGGCAACAAAAGTGAGTACATCCCTAAGTGAAAATGTCCAAATTGGGCCAAAGTGTCAATATTTTGCATGGCCACCATTATTTTCCAGCACTGCCCTAACCCTCTTGGGCATGGAGTTCACCAGAGCTTCACAGGTTGCCATTGGAGTCCTCTTCCACTTCTTCATGACAACATCACGGAGTTGGTGGATGTTAGAGACCTTGCGCTCCTCCACCTTCCATTTGAGGATGCCCCACAGATGCTCAATAGTGTTTAGGTCTGGAGACATGCTTGGCCAGTCCATCACCTTTACCCTCAGCTTATTTAGCAAGGCAGTGGTCTTTTTGGAGGTGTGTTTGGGGTAGTTATCACGTTGTTAATACTGCCCTGCGGCCCAGTCTCCAAAGGAAGGGATCATGCTCTGCTTTAGTATGTCACAGTACATGTTGGCATTCATGGTTCCCTCAATGAACTGTAGCTCTCCAGTGCTGGCAGCACTCATGCAGCCCCAGACCATGACACTCCCACCACCATGCTTGACTGTAGGCAAGACACACTTATCTTTGTACTCCTCACCTGTTTGCCACCACACATGCTTGACACCATCTAAACCAAATAAGTTTATCTCGGTCTCATCAGACCACAGGACATGGTTCCAGCAATCCATGTCCTTAGTCTGCTTGTCTTCAGCAAACTGTTTTGTTGGCTCTTCTTGTGCATCATCTTTAGAAGAGGCTTCCTTCTGGGACGACAACCATTTGATGCAGTGTGTGGTGTATGGTCTGAGCACTGACAGGCTGACCCCCAACCCCTTCAACCTCTGCAACAATGCTGGAAGCACTCATATGTCTATTTCCCAAAGACAACCTCTGGATATGACACTGAGCACATGCACTCAACTTCTTTGGTTGACCATGGCAAGGCCTGTTCTGAGTAAACCTGTCCTGTTAAACCGCTGTATGGTCTTGGCCACTGTGCTGCAGCTAAGTTTCAGGGTCTTGACAATCTTTTTATAGGCTAGGCCATCTTTATGTAGAGCAACAATTCTTTTTTCAGATCCTCAGAGAGTTCTTTGCCATGAGGTACCATGTTGAACTTCCAGTGACCAGTGCGAAAGAGTGAAAGCGATAAAACCAAATTTAACACACTGCTCCCTAGTCATACCTGAGACCTTGTAACACTAACGAGTCAGATGGCAGAGGGAAAATGGCTAATTGGGCCCAATTTGGACATTTTCACTTAGGAGTGTACTCACTTTTGTTGCCAGCAGTTTAGACATTAATGGCTGTGTGTTGAGTTATTTTGAGGGGACAGCAAATTTACACTGTTATACAAGCTGTGCACTCACTACTTTGTAGCAAAGTGTTGTTTCTTCAGTGTTGTCACATGAAAAGATATACTAAAATATTACAAAAATGTGAGGGGTGTACTCACTTTTGTGAGATACTGTAACTTGATTTGTTTGTGGACTGTGAATAGCCTATGCCAACACTAGCTATCTGTTGTCCTCTCTGTGTAGAGACATACTTGAAATGCAAATTTTTCTTTTCCTGCAGGAAATATAAGCAGAACCTGCACAACGATAGGGTGGACTGATCCATTTCCAGATATGTGTTGATGCCTGCGGGCACAATGAGAATGTAACACGGGATCCTGAGGTAATGTCAGGTTCAGTTATTTTGAGTATTCAAAAGTGTTTGTTGAAAATGCGGTGATTGAGCTAGACTGCAGGCATGCTACAGGATTGGTTGGAGACAAGAGACATCCTGCAGAGGCGAAGCTGGAGCTTGTTATGTGAGGCTAGAAAAGATCACTTCTATCACCCTTTTACAAATCAGTGCTAGAAACCACACTTCATTGTGCGTTTCACCCAATGGGCTCAATTTTAGAGATATTCATGGCTAAATAATGTCGTATTTAAAAGTGATATCATTGGTGTGCAGCTTTTGAATGCTTGGAGTTCTACTATTTTCAGTTATAATACTTTATATGATAAAAGCATATACACCCACACACATTACACCAACAGTTAATGTTCCCAGTGCAGATTACTAAATGAAAGGTAACACATAAGATGTCACACAGTCCTGAAAATCCTACACTTAAGAATCATATAATTAAATAAAGCATGCATTGAAACATGTTCAAATTACCACCACACATAATTATTAATATTAAAGTTAACTCAACTTTATTATTAAACATGCTGCAATCCTCCTCTTTACCCATTATGGGTTCACATTCATCAACCGCTGTTCTTACTTTCTGTCACTCCAACACCACCTGGAGTGAGGGAAGCTTAGCTCTCCTGCCACTGTGTTAGCCACCATCAAATTAAATTGCATGCCTTTTTATTGCTCCGTCAAAATCAATGATAGGGCTGCTGACATCCATATAAAAATGTAACTGGAAAGCGCATGCTTTATTTTGTAATACATTGTATATGGTACTTTATTTTCATCTGATTATATTTATGGCAAAAAGTTGTAAATTGGAAGGATAACAGGCATAGCTGGCAAAGGTCACAACCCGGTCATGCAGTACATCAAGTGTGGTTTATCTCTACACGTTTTTCAAATCAGGCAATCTGCTTCATCATATCAGGAGTAGTAAATGGACACATATCAGAATAACCATTTATTTAAAGCTGAACTCCAGCTTTGTATACACTTTACATAGTTTGTTTGGGCCAAGCTGGCCTAAACAAATTATGTCCCTCACTAACTGCATGTGCAGTATAAACCGTATGTAGCTGAGGCTACATATAGCATACTGCACCATGTTCCAGGTTCATGCTGAGACTTCCAGTCTCATACCCGGAACACAGTGGAGTCTATCTCAGCAGTGCTAAGCCATTCAGAGAAAGCGTTATATTCTAGAAATTAATACAAAACTTCCTCTGGCTGAGCAAAGAGGCGAGCTGATGATGTCACAACCTCTGACTCAGCCAATCAGAGAAAGCTTTGTATTTATTGCTAGAATACAATGCTTTCTCTGAATGGCTGAGCGCCGATGTGATAGACTCTACTGTGTTCTGAGTATGAGAATGGAAGTCTCGGCTTGAATCCGAAACACAGGAACAGTATGCTGTATGTACCTCAGCTACATACAGTTTTATACCACACATCCAGCGGCTCACATGTAGTGAGGGACATAGTTAATTTGGGCCAGCTTGGTGTAAGTGTATGAAAAGCTGGAGTTCGGCTTTAAATCAGGCTGTGACCCTAAAAGTCAGACAAATCCTTACGGAGACCATGGGTGGGTAAAAATACAAAGAATATTGGAGCTTCCCTAGGTAACGCTAGTTCCTTTCTCTCTAACCTCTTTATTTATTATTATAGGCTCTTATATAGCACCGTCAATTTATGCAGTACTTTTACATATATATTGCACATTCACATCAGTCCCTGCCCTCAAGGAGCTTACATCTAATGTGGAAGGAGGTGGAAGGAGGGCACGGTGATCAACCGCTTACATCAAAAACATATTTTGGTTTAATCATGTATAATAGAATATAAAAACAAATAAATATCACCATCTGAATAATACAAATACTAGTTTCATAAAAACAGGTGACAAAATATACACTGAAAGGTTAAAATAGGATATGCCCATGTAGAGGCAGATGTTTAAAAAAGGCTGACGCGTTCGAGGGTGACCTCTTCATCAGAGCCTGAAAGAACGGGAACGCAGTCTGTGTGAGCCAGTCGGCCGACACGTGTACATGGGGAGGAGTGGCTAGTTGGAAGCTGTGTCCTGTGATGTAAAGTTACTTATCCTGAGCTCCATAGCAGTCCACGTCCAAACGGTCTAGGTGGAATACAGGTCAAAAAACATGATAGTAAGGAGCACATGGTAGGTGTGCGCTGTACACTACAGACTGGAGACGTATAATGAATTCATGTTGGTAACAGTCAAATCATTACAATTAGTGGGAGGTACCATATCAATATAGAAACAAATCAACGATTGATTGGTGGTGAACATTGAAGCAAAAGAAGACATTAACTATATATATATATATATATATATATATATAGAGGAGGCATAAAAAATATATATAAAAAATATACAAAAAGATATAAAGATTTTTATATAGACAAATGCATATAAATATATATATAATTAGGCATAAAAGTAAAAATAAATGGGTAAATAATCATGTAGGAAGCCTGTGAGTGATGTTGGATACACAGAGAATCTCTCACCATTTGATATGTCAAGTTGTGTTAACGTACAAAAAACATGCGCATGCGTGTGTGGACATCTCAGCCAGCACAAAGGAAGCTGTGTATTGATAATTTATGGATGTGAACAAATGAGCACAGAATGCACATCAAGGGCACAGATGTGACCATACAACATTAAAAATAAGTCCACATAGACAAAAAATATATATGCATAGATAGATAGATGAAGCCCACCTAAGTGCACGTGACATGTGCCTAATACTGAAGGTGTCATATCAGTAGGGTGGGAATACACAGTTTGTGCAGCATGATGGCGGGAGTGTCGAATGTAAACAGATCGATATATGAAATGTGCATATAAGCTATGCGAGTACAGGGATGCAGTGGTGTTAAATGATAGACAAATACGCTGATGTGAATCGCACCTACTTACATAATATAGTGGCA